>NC_084901.1:23431062-23603562 GCF_949316345.1 Pungitius pungitius | reverse complement strand
TGATTTGCCTCAAGCTATCAGCTCTCCAGAACAATCGGACTGGCATTGAGTTAAGGTTATTCTAGATAATGATCAATAATATACCGTGAGCATGGACAGGGGGACAGGTCATATAAGTGGGATGGTTGCAAAGAGAACCAGAACCAGTGTGACTTTTAGCCACGGGAGGGAGACTACTTTTGTATAATGATGGCATTTTAGGCAAAGTTCAGCCTTTTCAATCCTTTGTTGTTTGGACGTAAATGTAGGTTTTGATAGAAGTTTACATTGAGGTTAGCATGAAAGATGGTGCTGATGAATAAGAAAATGATACCACCAACAACAGAAAGTCTTCAAAACAAAACACTAATTCGTATTGTTTTTCAGGTGACTAATAGAAAGGAAAGGTTTTACTCAGCTGCCATGGTTCTTGTTAAAAGTATATGAACAAATATTTTGACTTAATACAGTAAAAAAGCTGCCTGTGCTTTCACTACTGTAATATTCCCATGTAAGAGTCGTTAGTTAGTAGACACAGAGGGGGATTATTAGGCAAAATAGGCAGTTTATATCATTATACTAAACATAAAAAACTAATTTATCAATGCTACATTGTTATAACAATTTAGGAATGCATTATTCTAAGTAGGTTAATTCACTTTCTATCTCAACACTAGATAAATGAGCTCCTTTGCTGTGATGCATACTTGGAGCAGTTTATTCAGAATAGCTGCCCCGCATTGGTACTGATGCTGGATTTATTTAGTATTAACTGTACGAGCAGCAACAGCGACTTCGTTTTTCCAACTCATCAAGTCGTCATTACAGTCTGAATGATATAATTTGCCCACACGACATCCCTCCCTCGGGGGATTGGCTTCACCGTAACAACGTCCGGGAAACACAAGGTAGCTCGTGAGAAAGCCAAAAAAGTGCTTGAACAAATGACCACTGCAGCTTTTCTTTTGTGAGGAAAGTCTCAAGAGGACACAATAAAAATGCTCCACAGGCAATTTTCACACCAGTCAGCACTCTGGAAAAACAGCCCATAGCGATTGGCAAGTGTTGGGAGAGGATGAGAAGTGTGGAGGCAGAAAAGAGGAGAACACAATGTGTGCACCTGTGTGCTCTCCATGGAGCCGTGTGACAGAACTGCCAAGGGTTGAATTCAGCGAGCGGATTCAACCCATTGAGCTTTTAACAGTTTTCAGTCTCTAGTTGAGAGAAAAATGTATTTTTTATTATTATCTTTAACCACAACCAGAACCGCCTCGGCCCAAAATCATCAGAAAGATGGCTTTGCGTCAGCTCGAGTCTTTGCTTTATGTGAGACTGATGATGTGCAACGTGGCGGCAGTGCTGCCTCGGGAAGAACAGCAGATCAAATGAAATCTCAGAGTCTCTGGGTCAACGTGTTAACCTTCGCTGATAAACAGAAAAACGACACCAATGGACATTATCTGAGCAAATCAGGTTCACGTGATCTTAATTTGTCATTTAAATAAAGATTAAACCAAATGTATCAATTAACATAGACAAGTAACCTATAATCATGGCCTAATTGTTTAATCTCTCACTTCCAGAGTTTCTGCCCCACGTCTATGTAGTTTTTAATAATAGACTGGATAGCCAGGATGAATAGAATTTGTTTGTGTCATATGGTCAAAGGGTAAGGAGAGGGTTGAATGTTTTTGGCAACATTAAAGTGCAGAAAGCCTAAAAATGGAGTTGGAACTCTGACTGTAAAACAATGGATTGGCGGCTTGAGAGTAAAAAAAATGAGCATACAGATAGAGATGGAAGTTCTGTCATTTGCGGGTTTCTGTTTTGTTTTGTAATTCCCTGGTATCGCTTCAGGTAACTTCCCTTTCTGCCTGTGTGTATTATTTCCCCCTCCCAATCAGCTTCACCTGTTCCCAAATACCCCTCCTCCTCCTCCTCCTCAGTGTACTTGTTGTGTGTCAGTAAGTCTTAGTACCGTCGGGTCAAGCCTTTCAGGATTTTCACTCTGGGAATTTTGTCAGCTGGTTTGTGACTCGACCTGGGCGCTGTTGGTGGTGCATTTAGGTGCATTTATATGCATGAACCTGTGCTGGTCTCACAGTCTCATCTGGGGCCTTCGGTCACTATCAGTCAAGATCAGTGCAGCGATAAAAGAGGGCCGACGGACAGACGGATTCATCTTAAGCGCTGCTTGTTGAATCTGCCTCGGCTTCCTCCTCAATTTCGATAGATGGAATATCTATTGTCAAGTTATCGCACTGCTTTCTTTTGTCTTTTTTGTTAGCTGGAGACTCGCTGCCGTCTTTTACACACAGTGGGGGACCTTGTGTGTAATGATTTGGAGCGTTTCGCTTTTTAGTGAAACGATGTTTACGCCGGGACTGACATTCCTTACATAAGAGCGTAATTCTTATGAATATAGTCTTCTGAAGAATAGTTCAAATCACCACCGTACCTTATACGCTTGTTTAAATTATGTATGAATTTCCATGCAAGATGTAATTACCTCATATTTCCTGGCATTATATCCATTACATTTTCAGTACTTGATGTTAAAATTCCTCACATTCAAATATGTGAATAAAATATAGACGACGTGTGTGGATTCTCACTAGAGGGTAAAATAAGGTGTGTTAAATAAAGAGTGGGGAGTGAATGAGGGTCGGATTTCCTTGAACTCTAATCAGTGGAGTCAAAGCCGCTCACTGATGGTTTGTGCCAACCTGAATTGGACAAACAAATTGGCATTTCATATTCTTGTGCCTTAATGACTGTAATATATTGTACTGTGATGGCAGTGATGGTGTTTAAAACCAACTAAGGATGATAATGTATGTGAAAGAATCCGAGCTGAGTGGGATCGGTTGCTTTAGCGAAGCTTCTGCTGCGAGGATACGACTATGCAATAAATGCATGTCGGACAAACAACCTGCGTGCCATTACGTGTGCTTGATTCAAACAGATCAGTGGCACTTTAATGAGATGAACTCGTCCTGTCCAGCTTATTTCTGCAGATGTCAACTCACCATGACACTTACCTCATCTGCCTTCCATACAGATGAGCATCCACACGCACACGCAGTTTTCCCAATACCAGTCATGATAAATGTGTATCTACCAGCATTGCCAATCATTCTTTGTGGGAGTTATTAAGATACTGAGGGTACTACAGTCAAAAGGTATAGATAGCATGTGTTTAGTATTAAGACATATCATTATAAAATGCTATCTGCTCGCTAAAGATGTGCTACTCTTACACTAAATATACAGATAAATACTACTGTGTCGTGACGGTACAACAACCAGCTTGCAGAGCAGTTTGAACCTTTGGCTATCAGTAAACATAAAGGAGTGATAACACTAAGCGAACTGTTGCACTCGTTTGGCTGTTACCATAGGAACACAATCTGACACACACACAGTGTTATATTGCCATCTCCAACTGTTTACCATTTTGTGTTGTTGCTGAAATATTTTGACCCGTTATCTCACCATGCTGAAACTACAGAGACATTAATGAGAAGAAGATCCAGAGAGAGAGAGGAAATAGGAATACAAAAAAAGACTAAGTTTAGACTAAAGGGGGCAAGAGAGTCAGATAGAGATAGTTTAATGTTGGGTGATGTGGAAATGAATTATATTTCACTTCACACAAACGGTCCACTCCCAGACTCAAGCTCTTAGCAGACGAATCCCATAATTATAGATTCATTCAAACAAAGACGGGGAGGAATTAACTAGACGGCTGTCAAGTTTGTCAAACACAAGATCGCTCCCTGTTCCCTCCATCAGTCATCCTTACAGGAAGGAAGAGGAGACTTTGATAAAAAAAGAGAGCTGTAATAAGTGATTCGAAATAGGAGAGATGAGAAATGACCTCAGGGGGTATTATACATGTTCTCGTATAATCAAACAGGACATATTCTGAAAAAAGGTATAGATGGATGGGAAGATACACTCACAACACACACAGGCACACAAAGTTAAACCGTCCCACTACTCGGCCATCTGGGAGTTAGGAAGTCTGTTGCAAAAATAACAATCCATCCTTTTCTCTGCCGCTTTCCTTTAGATTGCATTTTTTTCCACCAGAAAATATCTTCATTTATCTACGGAAATCCTATTTTCACGACAAACAATAAGACACACACACACTCACTCCATCACTGTTCCCTGTAGCTGTCAGAAAAAACAGGTGGGGCGGGGGGCTGGAGGGACGGGGGAGGAAGAAAATAGCGTGAGAAAAAGGCGAGTTGACAGGAAAGGAATGGAACAATTTGAGGGATTACCGGTGAAAGTGTGCGTGCGTGTGTGTATCTGAAGCATCCCCCCTGAACTCAAAGGTAGTGACAAGCTCACAGCCGAAGAAATGGGACACTTTGTGTTGCATCCTAAATGACTACTAATCACAAGGATGCACTGCAAGAGGGCAGGTTGGCCACCTGAAAGAAGTAACTCTGTTAATTTCCACGCACAGAGAGAGACACACTACCCACCGGCCTTTCCAGTCTTATGTGGTGGTCTGCTGGGCTCCTGACCAGGCAAGCAGGGACACAGCCCGTCACATTTGGCTGAAATCGTCTTCCCAGACAAGCAGCTCTGGAACTCCAACTTACACTGTGGAGAGAGAACACAACCATGAGTAAAGAGGCTTTCTTCAAGGCTCCACATGTAGACATATGAAGACTTAAGGAGCCCTGCGTCAAAAGAAGTATGATATTCTCTATGGGTCAGGAGGATTTCTCTAGTAAGTTTAAGGAAGTTGTCTTGCATTGGAATTGGAGATGAATTGAAGTGTAAACACTTTACTGGAGTTAAAAAAGCAAATGTTCCCACCCAGTATCAAGGACATGGATTGGTGCTATTGCATCATGGGAAGAGTAGGGTTAAGTGTTTTTGGAACATGACCCTGGCAGAGACCAGCAGTCAGGATATTTTGGGGCCTATTCTGGACCGATTATTCGATCAATGTCTCTCTGTGTTGTAACCGTCCTCCGATTATAACTGAAACTTTGAATTTCCTGATTAAAGGAATGATTTTATGAGACAGGATGGGTATTTTATCTTCGATGAACACATGTGTCCATTACGCAGCCACGTAGACACACCATTAGACGAAGAGATGGCCAGTGACGTTCTATTATTAACTGCAGTAACAAAACCTAATGCAATGCAAAATAAGCAAGATGGACTACTTTGGAATGTAATTTAACAGTATAAATCTCATTCCAGGTAAGTGAGGGGTCAGCCATTGTTTGAACAAGTTGGGGGAAAAAAAAAATCCAATTTCCAAGAGGAATAATAACATCTGAAATGAGTTATGTAAATTGTGTTTGCGAGATGGTGTCGACAGGTTTTGTCGGGGTGAGAATTTGACCGTGCACACACATCCATACACATATCATGCATCCCTCACAGGCGTAGCCGTATCCTGCAGCCCTTTTATTTCCTATGTTGTAATTCAAATCCATCATTTCCTCCCTGTCGCCTCTTTGATAGCGCTGCTAATGTTGCTTAATGAAATTTGTTGACAAAGGAACAGCGCTATAACCTGCTCTCGATAAACTGAATTACCCGTCTGGGGAAGGAGAGGGAGAAAGGGAGAGGGAGAGAGAGAAAGAGAGAGAGAGAGGAGATGACCTCCCACAGTCACTGTCAGCCCACTGTGAGGCCCTATGAATCTTTATTTATGTCTCTCTCCAGGGGTTAATGTGGTTTTGATGAAACAGTGTTTTAACACCTGACTCGCTGGAGTAAAAATAAAGGAGGACGGGAGAAGATAGAAGAGGAAAGAGGAGGAGAGGAGAGGATGATTTAAGGGGAGGAAAGTAATGGACTAAACTTAGTGGGCCGAGGCCTCTCGGGGGATGGGAGCAGTGTCCTCTTAATAGGATATTGAGTGTGTGTTTCTGTGTGTGCGGTCACAATGAGGCCGGCATGTAATGCAATGATAAAACATGAATAAGATTGAGACCAGCAGTTCACTGGTGAGCAGAGTTAAAGATGGGCCACAGGGACCTTTTCATTCCACCAGCGAACTGAACCCCACCAACCAAATTACCACAGAAACCAAAGGGACTTCCAAGCCCTCCCCTTCCTTTTGTTCCTCTCCTTAGCACAGCTTCAGGCACATAGCTCATTAGTAAAGCCTGTGTCGTGACTTCCTAATACACCAGCGGCGGAACCTCACAGGCAACACGTTGATTCCTGCATCTGGTTTGGAGGTTTGTAACCTTGAAATCAAAGAAAAAAACGATCCAAACACCAAATGTCTGGAAGCTAAAGCTGAAAAATGCAGCAGAGGTTTGGATGGACGTCAAGCTTTCCGAGCAAAGAAAAACACAAGCGTGGTTTAACTGAAAGGTTTTCTTTCATCGATTCTGTCTCCTGACATGCTGTCACAGCAATTAAGAAAGAATACTGGAAAAGGAAGCACAATGTGCAGGTGTGCTCACAGCTGGGTCTACTCTGACAATACACCTGTCACAAAGACTTTGATTCAGCTCTAAAGATGTATTCTGGTGTACAGTCGTACAGTACTTCTGTATTGAATTGTGTTTCATCCCTTGTAGCCCAACCATTATGACTGGATGTCAGAAGGAATCCTGAGTCTTTCATATCAAGGACAGACCCACAATGCTTCATTTTTTTTCTTCAGCCGCCTACTTTTCTTCTTCGACTCGTCAATCTGATCTTCCCTCTACTCATTTCCTCCTTTCGTTTTCGCTCTATCGCGACATCGTGACTTTGTAACTTTATGTTATTTTATATAGCTGAGAGTGAGATTATAGGCAGAGGTTATTATGGGAGGAAATGGGGCTGGAGTAATAAGAGAAGATAGAGGTTTAAGAGCTTTTCAAATTGTCCCGTGGCCCTTCAAGCACTGCTTTTCTTGAAGCAATCCTGTCTTTATTTATGGTTAAAAATAAACTGTATTATTGAAGAAAAAAAAATATGCTGAGAATCTGCAACAAAAAAAACAAACACATTTGAGAAAGTAAATAGAGCAGAAGAAGTTAATAAAAGATAATAAAAAAGGGATATCTCACCCAAGAGGAGTAAGTGTGTCCGTCAGATCCACACACAGAACTCGACTGGGTGCCCGAGCATGGCCTACATTTCCCATGAGCTCCTGCTTCGAGCCTGTGCTTGTGGCCTGCACCGCCTTTCCTGGGTTTCACACTGAGAGTGAGAGACAGATTTTGAGAAGTCAGAAATCAGATCAGAATTTTGACATTACTTAAGTATGAGGTGTCCCGCACACACATGACAACACACGACAATGATATCCACGCTGGAGCCAAAAGCTCTCTAGTCTGAAATCATTTATTTTATGACTTTAACATTACTCTGATACATGCATGCGTGGGAGAACATTTAAGTGCAGGAATAACTTCGCAGGCAGCAGGAATAGTTTTCTACTCAGCACAAAGTTTGAAAAGTGTTTCAGGTTGTCAGGGTCAGCTGAAGCAGCGCAGATCCTGATTGGTCCACCGAGACCTTTTCTATAACGAGCATAATTGCGTTGGACACAAATCTGGCAGCAATTTTCTGTCTAAGTGCTCTCACTGAACACCGTGTTGCCTCCTGATCCATCGGGCAGAGATGGAATTAGCCAGGCTGACTCTTTACAGAGAATCTAATGTGTTGAGACAAACGATGCAAAGTGAACATCAACTATCTAAGTGAGCAAGTGGAGAATCCAACGTAAAAAAAACTCTAAATGCTAAATGCTCGTTTACTGGAATACTGATTTATTCATGACATCTTGGTGAGCTGAGTTGGTAAATAACCTATTTTCAGCATACAAACATATAAACACCTATGCATACACACACAAACACACACCTATTCCTGAAGATATATATATTTTCCTTCAGCATTTTTTAATAATCATTGGCAGGCAGGTTAGGCATGCACACTGAACTGATGAATACAAGGGTTCTGACAGATAAGGTAAGATGGAAGCATATTAAAAAACATTTAGGTCCAGGTTTGAAATATTTCTCCTGCGTGGTTTGAAGGGCATGTTTGGATTTTCTGGGAAGTGGGGGTATGCATGAAAATGATTCCCAGATAGAGTCCTCTGCAGAGAAATGACTTGTCAGACGTTCTATAGACATACTCCTCTCAAACAGAAACTACAAAGTGATAAATCTCTCTCTCTCTCTCTCCTCATAAGCCGCTGGACTGAAACCCCCTACTGAGAGTTTGCATGCTGCTATAATATGGAAAGGCTCTCATTTGGCGGTCCTTCAGCACCCTCACAGCAGGACAAAGGTGCATACCAATTAACAGTGCAAGGCTCCATAATATTTTTGAGTTATAGCCTGATTATAGCCGGTGAATACAAATGTCCCGGCTAGGGGCCAAACAATATGGCTGAGTAAGGGAAGTTAAGTCGGTGCACAGATGTATGAACATTGAAAAGAGAAGGTTACGCCTAAGTGTGTCCAATGCATCAGAACAAGTTAATTTGGTTTGCAAAGAATAACAATAATGAATCATCTCCGAGATAAACATAATGAAACAAAGTTCATTTTACTGTATTACTTCTGTCCGTAAATATCTCAACAAAGTCTGGAACTGTCCCCCTGAGAGGACACGCCATTGGCCTCATGCCAATTACTTACTCTCCTAATTAATAACATAATCCAAAACTTTGGTGATTGATGGTTTTGTGGAAATGGAGATTTTCGATGAATAGTTTGGCATATTAAATGTAAAATAGGCCTTTAATTGTTGCATTGTAAAAAAAAGAAGGTGCTAATGACTTTAATTAATTAAGCCCACAAAAGAGACCAAAAAAATCAAGGGTATGCTTCTTGAACTGAAAAATGGAAAAAACTCAAAATTGGCAAGATGAAAAGGTTGAAAACACAAAAAGTTGGTTGCTGACAAGAGTCCAGAGAGCCAACGAGTGCTGGGAATACGTGTCCGTACGTCTGTCACTAAAGCAAATTGTACTCAAAAAACGAGGTAGCGTGGTTCTTCTGGTGCAATTTGTCCAACGTTCCTTGAGGCTATTTAACGAAAGAGAACGTCATGGAACCAAGTAGCCCTAACTTTATTTTTTGATGTTCTTTTGTAGATCATACTGACATCAAATCAACCCCAATGTTTGGTTTGCAGCATTCTTTCTCCCCTGTAGCCGTCGTTGATGTAGTTATTTCCTGACATTTGTGTGATGGAAGGAGCAATGGATCAGTGGTCAGTGGACAGCGCGCTCTACTGAGTCACAATACCAATGATTAAAACACACACGGAAATGTCACACATTACCGGTTCTTTACCTGTGAGGTGGCTGCTTGTGATTGGTGCAGATGGCAGTCTGATAGTCATGGCTGACACACACCTTGTGGGGAGGGCAGCGCACCTTCAGACAGGGGTCTTTGGTGGCATCTGGACCTACGGGGAGAGAGCAGGGGTCAACCTCTGAGCTGCATTCACAGCAGGAGAATCAACGTAGTGCTGAAGTGGATGCGGGAAAACCTCCATTTCCCCCCCCCCCCCCTTTTCCCAGCTGGTCATTTGCCGCGTTTTGTGAAGCAGGACAAAAAAATAATGAGTTGGAGAGAAAGGCGTATAAGAAGAATGGTAATAGGTGCGAAGTAACCGTTGAGTTTTCCGCAGTGTGAGCTTCCTAATGAGGACTATTTTCTCCGAGCGTCAACCCCATCGTCTCCCAAATCAATCTCCAGTGACATTACTGCCGTGTCGGCCAGATACAGCTGGCTGGTGTCCAGGGTGACAGAGATCAAAGCACATCATTGACTCGGAGTACTGTGTCATTTCACACTAGGCCACCAGCATAAAGCCATTTTTATTTGACAGACAGAAAAATGAAGAAAAAAAAAAAACAGAAGGTGGAAAAGACAGTGGCAGTAAAATAAGAGACGAGAGACTCCTTCACCATCAAATACAAAACTAACTGTGTGGATCTGTTCAGGATTTTGGCCAGTCCTTCACTGAAGAAAAGATGTTGTTTAAGATTAAAGGGCTGCCAAAATAATCAATAGCTTTAAATATAACAGAAGTGAGCATGAGCTTGATGACGTCATTGAGATTGTTGGATGAACGTAGAAAATGTCTGAAATGGAAAAGTATACCAGAGTTGATGAATTTGGTCAGCTGGTCATTTAGGAGTAGAGCTGAAGATGAGAACTTTTTATTGTTGCAAGAATCTTTTGATTATTTAAACGAATGAATTGACTGTTTAGATTAACAATTGCATCATTAGTCAGTGGCTAAGTAATCAGCTCTTACATTTAGCTAGAAGTTGTTATGGGCTAGCTAACTATAAAAGCAATAAAGAATACTGAATTAGAAAATACACAATTTAAATAACATATATCAAAATAAATCAAGTCTGGCCCTGGGCCAAGTTACTACAGCAACGGAACATATACAAAGGTCTTAGAGTAACACATATTTATGCATGCTTCAGGTCTTTTTTTGTGGCGTTGGTATCAATAAAATACTCTAAAAGTTCTTCTGCTTTGGATAAAACATTAGGATCAAATGCCCAGGTCTTCTTTAACCATATGATAGCATTTCCTCAAGAAGTCTTTAATATTTCCCCTGTCACGACTAGGGTTGGGTATCGAGAATCGATTGGAGTCGGGATTAGCTTTGCGATTTACCCGGTATCGTTCAAAAGATTAAAATTCGATTCCTAGTTTCGATTCTCAGTCCGCCGGCGCCGACCGGAAATAGAAACCGCTGAACACCAACGAAGAAGCGTCCACTGGAAGTGTTGGCATAACAGCGCGATCGAACATGGATAGCGTCCCGGTTGTTGTGAATTTGTTACGAATCAGACCAGTGTGCACGCGGGGGCCGGGTGGCCCGAGCGGAGCGGTCCTATCTGTTAAAATGAGCAGTGAGGCTGGCTAGCACCCCCCCCCCCCCCCCCCCCGACCGCTAGCACCCCCCCCGCCAGCGAAAGTGTCCCTGATTTGGGGTTGGGAGAGATGGCCCCGTGTTTGACGCGCTGCGCCGACCGTCCTCCGCTGCCTCTTCCTCTGGCTTCAAGGGCCCATCAGTGGGAGCAAGGTAACGTTTAAGTACCTGCAGTATCATACACTCATGTGTAAATGTGTTTTTGTGAGGTTTCAAAAACAAAGCTCTCTTGAGGAAAGTGTACCCCTGTTAAATATATTCATAATTTATCATGTTTATACAATATTGAAGTTCATAGTTTGATATTTATATTGTAGTTGAAAACAGCCCTGTTAGAAATTCATAGTAAAGTTAATAAAAAGTAAAAAGTTCATAGAATTAACATTGATGGAGAAGATCAGACTATTTCCTTCAGAAAGACCCTTGGTTAGCTAGCTCATTTAAAATATCTTAAACTTAAACTTTTTTGACCCTGCCTCTTAAAAGAATCGGAATCGAGAATCGCTGGGAACCGGAATTGAAACCAGGAATCGGAATCAGAATCGTTCAAATTCAAACAATACCCAACACTAGTCACGACATTTAAAGGGATACCGGTATTATGGGTGTACGTGGCGACGCATGAGCTGTATTCAGTCTGATTAGTGCTCCCAGTCAGTCTGTGTGTGTACCTGCGTGTTTCCTCTAAGGCAGACTCCTCTCACTCGCAGTGGAAAGCCTTTTCTGTCCAGCAGGTATTTGCTGTCAGTCAGCCTGATGAAAGGCAGTTTATCAAACCGCTGTCTCCTCGGCTCCGCGGGAGGTGATGCTGACGGACGGCACAGGTGTGCACAGACGTCCAAATGCAGACAGCTGATTATATCAAATTGACAGTGTGGACATGAGTGAAATTCTCCCACACTTTGGAGGATTTTGGTCATGATTGTCAGCACTGTTGTCATGCAGCGACGAAGGCTTCATTGTTGTTTTTTGTCGACTACGTTGAGTATTCATTAAACTCTTAGATTGGAGTCTGAACAAAACTTTAGATGCACTGTGTTGCATATGAGAGGATCAAAAGTATCATGATAAAATCATTTGGATACCAGGAAAATATGAAGAAGGCATTCAGGAAGGAGGCCAAACAGCACATACAAGTAGGTACGGTGTTCATTTTTGGACATCCTCAGATCTCAGACTCAAACGAAAGGGCGTCAGGTCTTAGACCAAAAGTCCTCACTCAGGTGAAAGGGCTTCAGTCTCAGAAAAACCTCCGTCATTCAACTCCGCCAAACCAAACGGCCTCATTCTTCCTCCGTGTTGGTCAAGCTAACGTTAGCAGTTTTATCGCTAGCTCATGCACTGACATAATGAGCTATGACTTGCAAACTCACCGTATTAGAAGGATGCGCACTCAGTAGAAAGCGATTTATTTAGGCGAGAAACAGCCTGTGGTGGGGCCCCTAGGGTTGTTAGGTCAAGCCCCGGGTTTGCTATGATGACTCTATTGAAATATTAGGTGGAGCAGGGGCCCCATTGATGAGCACAGCCGAGGGAAGGGATGGGAGTATGAAAGGATGTGTGTGCAGGGGGATTTTTGTGAAGTCAGTGAACACACGGATGAAGAGAATGAGGAAACAAGACGGGAAAGGTCAGTTGTCAGAGGGAGGACCAGGCACTCGGGGGGTGAGGCTGCACGGCCCTGAAGGAGGGGTCGCTTTGATATCATGTAGCACGAAGCATGTTTGTTGTTGCCAGAGGATTAATGGAAGCTGAGTAAAGTTCATAGCAAGGTGTTTCTCGTGCCATTGAAGGGAATGCTCACAGTCTCTATACTGCTGGTTTCGGACTGCACTTGTGAATTGATTGCTGGGATCCTCGAGGTAGTGATGGATGAGGAGAGGCTGGAAGCCGGCGCTTTGCCCCAAATCTTGTCTCTCACAGACTAAAGGGAAGGAAGTCTGAGTGGATGGGCCCTCGAGACTGGTAGTCATAGTCACCTGATCCCCAATCGGATAGATCAAAGACAAAGTGGGTATTAAGCCACAGACAGAGACCACGTCCTGGCACCACAGGGAACCAACTCAAAAAAGGTTTCAGATACCAAAGTCAACCAAGACGGAGCACACAGTATACAGATCAAGCATGCCTCACTGAGCGCGTCTTGAGCAGCGTGTGGTTAACATTATATAAAGCCAGTGGCATTGTCTCCATTAGTGGCCTAATGGCCTTTGTTTGAGTCACAGCTGGAGTCCGCTGTGAACATCATCGAGTTCCTGACTTGATCCCGCACTGCGCTGCAGTTTACACGCTGCTTTACCAGCGTTAAATCAGAGAGGTCCCTTGGCTGTCATCTCAAACAACCATACTTCCTCCTACCATCAGCTGTTAACGTACAGAACTTTGAACATATCTGGAGCTGTCAATGCATATGGGAGAGGTTTAGATGGTTAGAGCCTGAACTATGGACTAAAGTGCAATGTTGTAACCCACATAGTTTCCTCACAATCAGTAAAGAACATGCAGAGATACAAAGACGCATTACAGATGTGCCCTATACTCTGAGGAATATAGAGAGAAGGTATGTAAACCTCACTCCTGATGGCGGTCTGATCTGTGTGTTCAATCGTCTGCTTATTTGGGCTGTATCCTCGGCTGCATCCATCAACGCTGCAGGAAATTCATCTCATTTCACTTGCAACGCAAAATGACTTTTTATCACCGGGAGGAAATGAGAGATGAACGGAGAGGAGGGATCAAGGAAAAAAGAAGGATCGTATCTGGTTAACAGAACCGGAGGACAATTTAGGATTAGTGTGTGACCTCCACTTACAGACAAATTGGAAATCAGCCACACACATACAAATGAGCAAGTCTGTTTGTGCACCCAGAAAGTACAGAAAGCACCACGTGCGGACGTCTGGGGTGATACCATTTTCAACAGTGAAAAAGATTCGGCGAAACAATGACGCCCTGAGCGTAAAATAGTTTGGAGCGTATCTATGATGAGGGATGAGGCTCGAGGGGAGGGGAAAAGGGAGAAGAAATCAGGAGAGGGATAGAAAAAAAATTGACAGGATGAAAATGGGGGGTGGGAGGAGACAGGAAGGAGAGAATCGGGTAAAAGAGGGTTCTATCCATCTATTTAAGGCTCCACTGAGCAGCACTGGCGGTTAAACCAGCCAATCAATTGTAATGCAGAAGCACTGCAACACGCTCTCTCTCACTTTCCTCAGGACCAGCCTCTCACCTGCTTTTAGGCCCCTCTCTTCTTTCTATTCTTGAGTACGAGTTTGTTCTTATGCGTGAATGAGACAATATTTGTAAGCAGTAGAACTTGAACGTCTGTTCATTCCAAAGAGCCGAGGAAAACACATTTCCACACTCAAACCCACACCTTTACCTTGAAATATATTATTGATTTATGTAAATTACCAAGCTTGTCTGTTGCTGATAAAATGTGGCTAAATCTGCGTGAGGTAAATATTATGACTCTTCATTAGACATTTTGCTTTACAGAGAAATTGACAATGTGAAAGTTTGTGAGTGAGAATAGCAGCTCTGAACACAGAAGCCTTGTTGTGTGTGTGTGCCCGTGTGTGTGTGTGTGTGTGTGCATGTGTGTGTGTGTGTGGACACCCGGGCGCTGTGCTACAGCTCTCTAGGGCCGAGACAGATGGAAGGGACAAAGCAGCAAGGGCACGAGACAACAGCAGATCAATATCAAGTGAACAGGAATGTTTTCTAATTGATTTCAAATTGGGCACATTTGCACCTTTATGTCTGAAACTGAAGTTGTCAAACTTCTGTTTGGATACAAACTTTTTTTTTGGAATTCCCGTCAATCACTTGTAAAATGCTCCTTAACCCTGTGAGACCAGCTGTCCCCATAGTAGCTTTTTACAATTATGGAAGCATTTTTTGGAAGTTGGCATGTGTGTATGAAATGATTTGCTGCGACCTCTGGGATGGTTACAGTTCCTGCTGGCGCTGAGCATGAATGGCTTTCCTAGTTCTATTATCAGCCGGGACATTACTGCACAGTTGCACAACAGATGAGCTCACAATCCAATCGAAAAAGAGCAGTACTCCCAGTATACTCCACATGTCAAAGGTTTGAGGCATTAAAACAAGGCAAGGATTTTTTTCCTCGAGCCTTAGTATTCTAATCTGGTTAATTTGATCATTCTTCAATTAGCACTAAATCCAGTGTAACAAATGGTTTCAACCTCTATAACGTTTTCAATTCAATAATTCATTTTTTTTCGAAGTTATAAATAGAATGAAAAAAAAAGAAAAAAAAGTCAGTCTTTTGAAACTCTCAAAGCATCTGTTTTAAAATCCTTTAAAGAACTGCCATGGCCTTGTACAGAGCAGCCTTTTGAGAGCCTACAATGAGACATACTTTAAAATCTGTTGACCTGGATCCCTCGTGGCGTCGGGCTTTAAAAATGCTGCTGTTGCTGTAAATGCAGCATCATCCCAGCATCCATCTGGTCTGATTTACTTGTATATACTGGGGAGTAGGGGGGATCAATATGTTTCATGTTTGGTAGCTCAACTCAGCCAGTACAGCAAGAACATAAATGAAAACAGAGTCCCCGCTGAAGAGTAAACCGGTGCTGCAGCTCAGGGAAAAGACTCCGACACAAACAACTTCATCTCGCTGAAGATGACGAACAAAGTCACTTTTATAAAGCGCATGTGAAATGATGCCCTAATGCTGTGTGTCTATAGAAGGGATGTAAAGGCAAAGTGAAGGTAGATGGGTTTAATAAAAGTCGTGTCAGCTCTCCTCACCATCTTACTTTATGTCTCAATAGATGTGTTCCTGCACAGGTTTGACTGAGTCACAATGAACCATCATTCACAAACAACCCACGTGTAGGTTTTGAACACATATACTGGACAGTATGTCCAGCAAATTGTTCTCGACAATTTGACTTATGTGGAAAGTTGCAGGGAATACTGAGAGTTGTATTGTTGTCATTAAATGAAAATCTGTGTTTAAATGATGAAAACGTTAGTGAATCACTTTTATTTGCATTAGCGTGGCAGTGCTCTTAATCTAAGGTGCCCACAAGCACTCCTTTTTAAAAATTCCAGGACGCTCCTACCTTGAACATAACTCCCAGTCATATAATTGCAACCATGCACTTCATACTTGAACCTGTAACATTTCATTACAATTAGAGCTGACAGAAATGTGCCCTCTTTAACCACTTTTTTTTGTCTCTTTAAGAATTTTTTCCCCTTTTTCTTTCACCCTTAACGTTCCTGATGGGAAAAACTGTCTAGAGAAGAGATGGGTACGATGAAGCGCTCTCCCTGTGTCCTCTGATACTGGACGGAGGCCATAATGGAATGAAGTGATTGGATAATAAAGATAGTCACAGTCAAATAGAAGATAGCACATCACCAACACATTCTGTCAGCGAGAAGGGAGTCACCTCAAATTAATTGCTGCTGAGCTGGACATGGGTCAACGGGGTGTTTTCAGAATATATGTGTGTGTGTGTGCTCTTTTATCGTCACTTTGCCCGTTGCACTCCCCAGCCACTGTTTCTAATAGCTCATAAAAGAAACACATTATGAATCAAATAAACGAGAACTTCAACAATCATTCACAGAGGACAGATATCGGACTGTTATTTGATAAAAGAGCATCACTTTCAGGCTTTCATAAATGAATTAAAAGGTGTTTTTTCTATTTTACCTCGCGGGCTACAAAGTAAAAACAGGCAAAGGAGAAAAAGAGAGAGAACAGAAAGATACAAAGAATCAGGAGGAAAAGGAAACGCTTTGCTGTGTGTTTTGTGAGCGTTCCTCGTGGTCCGAGTCTTTGGCCTATGAGAGGCTCTGGATGGATGACAGGAATGATGGAAGCATGAAAGCACATAGAGGGCCTCGGGGAGGACGCACTGATACAACGGGTTCACCATCCAGAAAATGAATTATTGAAAACGTGAAGAAAATCATATTGTTGTGAACTGAAATAGAGGAGATAAACAGGCTGTAACAGTTTGAATGTCAGAGAAGAACCAGTAGTGGCTGAAGGGAGAAAAATATCCGCAGAGGAAGAAGAAAGACTATTGACTATCGCTTTGCATGAATATTCATCACTGCCAGGCGAACATTACACGCACAGCAGCACATGCACACTTACTTTACTGTCAGCATATAGCAGTTGAAAACTAACAGTATAAAAACACGTAATGAAAAAGCCTTTGAAGACAGCTGAAGTAGCAAAGATACATTTCAGTACAACGCGTGTTTTCAGTCGAGGTGGACGCTGTGTACGAGAGAGTTGTACATAAACAGCTCCGTTTGAAGTGCGTTTATAATTCTAATCATCATTATGGGAAACAGAAAGTAAAATCCAATAAGCATGAAATAGGCCTCGATTGGAGGGAAAAGGCACACACTGAGGGAAACGCAGCGGCCGATACCGGAGTCCCGAACTGGGTCCCGAGTCAGCAGAAACAAGCAGTGGGAGCAGCTCAGGAGCTTTTCATCGGGGGCAAACAGCTCAGCGTCGGCTGTGTGCAACGGGATTCAATTCTGAACATCTTATCAACAGTCAGCTCGGTCTGCTGTGAAAACGCTCCCACAGCTTTTGGCTCATTTCACTGTGTTTGTGTGTGTGTGTGTGTGGACACTTTTTACAACAACAACTTTTTACAGCAACACTGAAGCTGTGACTCACACCTCATTCGTGTGAACATGCTGCAGCGTTTGTGCAGTCCGTGTTTTTATTTGCCCCAAACAGCCCACGTACCTTGTCCACAAGCTAGCTGCGTGCTAGCTAACAACGGACACACTGACTGTCTGTGTGTGTGTCTGTGCGTGGGTTTGTTAGTCTGACTGATCCAAGAACTGAGCAGAATCTTCCTCTAGTCAATTGAAGCTACTGGATTTGTGTCTGGTTGTTTGTGACAGGGTTGGAAGGGGATGGTCTGCAGCTGTGCAGGAGGGAAACGTTGTATTTGATTTATTATTGATTTTTATTTTGCACTGGTGCACAGTGGTCCATCTTCTTCCTCTCTTTCTTAACTGACCGTGTGCTGCCGACAGAAAATGAGTTCATGTCAGGATGACCTTTAATCAAACTCAGGAGAGGTCACAATGAAGCCCACAAGAGACTCACATGCTTTGGCTCATTGACACCGTTTCTTCTTTCTTCGTCTTTCCTCTCAGTCACTCAGATGCGCGTGCATACACACACGCACACACGCACGCACACGCACACACACACACACACACACACACACACACACACACACACACACACACACACACACCACAGTAGATGACAGATCTGGCCTCTTGTCTCACCTTCAGTGTCAAGAATGATTAAATGTTATTGCTCTGTTCTAGACTGAGGCCTTCTGTAATCTGAAGTTTAAGAGTGTTTGTGTGTGTGTGTGTGTCCTATTATTATCCACTCACATTCACCAATTTGTACTAAAATGTGCAAAATATGACACACCAAAGTTCTGCATACCCATTAAATCATCCTTGTAATCTATGTGTCTAAGGAATGCATAGCAGAAATACCACACTATATAATGTTTTTCCAGTATAAAAATTACTTTTAATATATATATTTTTTTTTAATGTAGTAAAGGAGATAAATTGTGCTGATCTGAACACATTATGCTCCCAGCAACTCCACATCACATTCAACATGAGTGGAGAGTTACATTAAACTACATCTGACCAAAAATACGAAACGAGTCAAACTAAAAGATTTGTTTGGCGCATGTGGGCTCAACTCCAGTGATTGGCTTCATTTTTAGATGAGCTCAGGACATCTCTGGCTTTCACAACTCACTGCCCCACATGTTGACATTTGACTGAAAACACTGAGATGTAGCTCTACAGTGTTGTAAATGTTGCTGATTACAAGACTTGTAAATGACCAAAGATTGACCACAGACCACAGCATCTGTGTTTGAGCTGATGAACGATCAGGAAGAGAGATGCTGTTTATTCAGGCTGAATCTCACAGCAGCACAATATGGCTGCGGTTTATGAATTAATATAGGCTTTGATACTGTGGATTACTGGATGATACCAAGCAGCTTATCTGCAATTGGTTTAGATCTAAACATGTGTAATTGGTTTTGTAATTACAGAGCGAACAGAACACAACATGTGCATCCTTCACATGTGAATTTGCATTGGATTTACCGATTGGTTCCACATTTAGTTTTCCATCTGCCAACCTATCAACTGATTTATGAGCATTCAGAGTAAGTGGACATTAGAGTCAAGCTAAACCAGCCATTACACAGAACACATAGTGAATATTCATGCATCTCATATTATATTTAAGTAATTGTGTTATAAGGTTATTAACAAATCATAGTAACTTTTCTTATGAAAATATAGCTTTTCAATTTGAATTGTTGAATAAAAATATTTGTATTTATATTTGATTAATCATGCTAATCGCCCTTTTAGGCCTGTACATTAAAGATGAATGAGCTTCATACATTTTCCATATACTGCAACTTACGGCTGCACGGTATGGCCAAAAATCCATATCATGGTACATTTTGACGGAATCCCTGTATATCACGGTATTGCTTTTTCAAGTAAACACATTAATTCATTGACCCCGAAAACGGCCGCGGCTACCCGAACAGCTGTTGGCCACTAGCGGCCAACTTGATCGCAACTGGCTGGCTACTAGCCAGTTAGCGTGTTAGCTTATTGTGGCTGCTGGTGTTGCAACCAGAGGCTCGACAGACATTGCAATAAAACGTTTTCTGATCTAACGTAACTTACGTCGGATTTTCCAAAACCAAAAACCCTCCAAACAGACACGGCTCCTCTCTTGGGCACAAGTTGTGTTTCTGCATCTCTGGTCTCTCGTTGTTCCTCCTGTATCGCTCTTTTCAGTGTTCTCATGTAGCAACAGAGTTACTTCTTGTTGTGAGCTGTACCCAGCATGCAGTTCGGCGGGGTAATTTTTATAAATGTACAATTATTAGTAGGCTTGGGTATCGAGTATCGAGGGCCGATTGGAATCGGGACTAGCTTTGCGATTTACCCTCGGCAAAATGCAACATTTGCGGCAAAATTGTTTCATGCATAAGAGGATGCACGTCAAATATGATTAAGCACCTCCGAGGTCATAGAGTGGAAGTAGGGTTGCCTACTGTCCCGTATTACCCGGGACATCCCGAATTATGGGCAATTGCTCAATGGCCAGAGCGGAGCATGTGAGGTTGTGCAAGCACGGCCGTCGACCGCTAACACCCCCCCTAGCCCTGACCCTGCCTCTTAAAAGAATCGGAATCGAGAATCGCGGTGAACCCTAATTATTAGTGTTACAAATTGTCTATGTGTCACAAGCTGTTGTGTTGTGGTGGTTTTACCCTGTTAAAGAGAGTTTGTTGTGGGTTATTCATTGTTATAAAGTTATAAACCATGACTCAATAGCTATTGAACAAATTAATGTATTGTTGCTGTGTTTTTGAAGAGAGAAATCTTTGCCCGAGTACATCACTTGCTAAATCTCAAATCACAATTTTGTATGTTTCCTGCACGAACATAACAGCATGGTTTCTGTAGCCAAGCTAACCACGCAGCATTCGCTGTGCTCCATCAGACGACAGGCTGCGAGATGGCTTATCTCTCTCTTCCACGCCGTCGCACGCAACCTGTCGCATGGTGCTAAACAGCACTGGATCATATCTGTTGTTTCATGGTACCTGCAGGGCGGAATCGTTTGAACTCAGCGTAAAAGTGATGCTCCGTTCTGCTGTGTGAAACATCAGTGACTGCTTTCCCGTTCTTGTGCGTTGATCAAACTCTCATGATTATTGCACAAAGAGGTCCAGATAAGCGCAGAGATAGCACGACAACACAAAAAATATGCGTCAGAGATGGATTTGAGTATTTTCTGTCAACAACAACACCAGAAGGCCTACAAACGTTTGGCTGGAAGTTGGTCGAAGCAAAATCTCCCACAAAACAACCTCCTTCCTCGCCCTGATGAAAACTGTTTTTTGCCAAACTCACCATCCTGGATTGTCTTCTTGGCTGAGCCGGAGTGAGCTTTAGTTCCCGGGTCTCCATGTCTGCCAGGTTCTGCTTCTCGCTCTGAAGAAAGACAAAAAAAACTCCACTAATGATTAAAATGGTTAATGTGCTTAAAATGATCGTTAAACATTTTGGGAATATTCCTTATTTGTGCTAGAAGATCGGTACCAATACTTTGTAATTGAGCTCACTATGAGCCCAGATTCTCCAACTAAGTTCAGCTCAGCATGAACACTGGAAAGAAGGAGGGGGGGGGGGGGGGTTACATCTCTTTGGTTTAATCCAAAGACGAACAGGCTGTTCAACAATCGATTGAAGTTAAATGGCACAGCTCATTTAATACATCCATCTTAACCTATAAAACTAATCCACCCTCTGTGTCAGACGCACACTTGAGCACAACGTCCTCCGGGCGGTGGCAGAGCAGCTGGAGTGTTGACGTCTGTCCGTAAGCCGAACCATCGTCACCCCGAGATGATTCCCTCCAACACGTCTGTGTCCTGTGTCAATATTTAACAGGCGTAGACAAACTTTGGCTGGCACGCCACCACTGGCACGCAGTAGCTCAACCGATGGCACACTGGCAAAACATGTGAAGGAGTTTTTTTTGGAAATGTTGAGCAGCTCTCATCCACTCGCCAAATTCCCTCTTTCGCAGCCATTGGCAGTTGCGCCGCCTGTTATTTACAGAGGTTTCATTGCCTAATTCATCCACCTGCCCTACTTTGCCTTTTTTTTCTGGAGGGAGGTTGGTATCAGGATCCATGATTTCAACTCAGTTGTTTTCATGATGGCAGCACGCTTATATACCTAATATTCTCAAAATCTAGATAATGGGAGAAGAATGTTGGTATGCAGGTTACCTTTATGGATGGACAAGATTACAGATATGACAGGGATTTCATTTTTGTTGCTATATTTACTGTATGTTTGTGGAGGTGAAAGTTAACTTTTACTGCGCCCTCTATTCATTATTCTTCCACTCCTTTCCCCTGATCCTGTTTGGCAGACCTTTATCCTCCTCATTACCGGATGACTTTCTTATCTGACTTATCCTCTGTGCAGGCAATCTTTCTCAAGTGCTGCCCGGGTACATCTTTGCGTCTACTCCCTCGAGACTCCCCGACGCCACTGTCAACTTCCACAAGCCGGCATTTAGCCCGAGGGCTCCTGCTATGATGCTCAGCTCACACCCCCCGAAGTTTATTCATCCTAATTTGCGATGACCACAAGAGGGTCCGTTATCTACGAGGCACAAAGGGCAAAATGAAAACAGCTACACAAGCGCACACATTGCATTGGATGCATTGTTCCATTGATGCACACTGATTCAGAGCACCGATTCAGAGCTTCATCTAGCATCCGTTTGTTGTTGTTTGTTGTCCATGTCAATCCACTGCTAACAATCCTCCCCGTGGCTCCATGTGCCAGCGTTTATCCTTTATTAGTCCCCGTTTCCCTCGGCACTAGTCTCAGGGCTCTTTCTTCTGTACCAATTCTTCTTTTGCATCCTAAACAGAAATTCTAGGATTGCCCTAATCTGTTCATTAAATTAACAATATCCTCTGTGGGTCTGTGTGGCAGCTTCCGCTGCGTCTCGGCAGGCTGCAGGTATCATTGATTACCATCCGTGTGTGTGACTGGTTAATTTCACGTCGTAGGCCTGAAATCAGTGTAGCGTGTCCGTTTCAGCTGATAGTCACAGTGATGTGCTGAGACTCGACACTACGCATCTTGCTCTGAAAGAACAAGATAAGAGCCGAGCCGAGGGTCGTGGATATTGAGTCCCTTTTTATGATGTGGCCAACAAGCCATTAAAATCAGAGCAGTAAACAATGTTTAAAGAACGCCAGGGGAGCGAGCTGCAAACCCCGAGCACATTAGACTGAAATGAGATATTTGTTCATGCTCCAGCTCCCACAGCATTTAACACTCAGACCTGAAGTGCTTTCTGTTGTTCGTTGCCTCATTCGCCCCTTTTTTATCATCACTTCCTCTCTTTTCCAATTCTTTTAGCTTCTCAAGGCGCAAAGATGGTGACACGTGAGCATGAATTAAGAAGCAGTATTAGGCGATTATAAACGGACCTGTGAGAGGTAGAAGCAGACAGAGAGCATATCTTCACAGACGCCGAGGCTCAGGCAGTTGTGGAAATTGCTGATGAGTATTCAACGACAAACACTCTGCTGGGAAAACACAATGTCACGTCTAATCAGGCTGATTGGCAATTTGGAAGCTCCAGATTCTCAAAGCTTTTGTTTGTAGATGCTACTGCCAAATGGCTTCCGTTTCCTTTGCCAACATGGTTCCCATGGCAACCACTTGTTCGCTACCTAATGTAATTAGGCAAACAGACAACACCTGAACATTGTGAACCTAACTCGCATTGTCTTCTCTCCGTCTTTGTCTGCATTGTGTCTTGGGAGCATTGGTTCCCAGTTGGACTCTTCTGGAGCGGCTGCGATAATGGGGGCAATGCCTTCCATTTGAAATCCTCCCTTTGACTCCCCCATCGCCACACAATGGATTGCAATCACGGCCTCACAAATGTGTTGGATGCCCGTAGACAAAAGCCGAGGATGAAATAGCCAGAATACTGATTCCAACATTGCTGCCAAGGACTCGTTCGCTGTGTCCGTGCTGGGGCTTTGAGGGCAGCTCTGTGATGGTCTCACATGGGACAGAGCAGCAATTAATGCAAATGCGGGAAGCCAGTATTAAATAAAAAAACCCTGCTTTACTCTGGAAGAAGCCTGAGCTCGGCTGAGGACACGTGGCAGTAACATTGTGCAGCATTACGTGTGTTTACAAAGCAGTTGGTTCTAATGGTCTCACAGCTCTGTAAAAGAAGGAAAAAGTGTTTGGCAAAAAGTGTGGCTGCTCAACAGAGGACATCAGCTTGTATTGTAGTAAAGTAAATGTCAGGACATGGCTGACAAGGCCTCCACTCTCACCCCAGACTGCTGTAGTCAATTACAGGTGGGTAGAGAGGGAAGTCTGTGTGTGTGAGTGTGAGATCATTGTGGGTTTGTTACAAACAACAAAGCTCTCATAAACACTCGGTCTGCTTTTACACAATTGCTAAATTCTGGATTTTGCCTCAACAATTAAAAGTCATTTTAGGATCTTCCGTTAGATATCAAAACAGATTCTCCTGAAGTTTTCCACTAGCTATTTTCTGAATATTTGTATTTGGCTGAAAAAATTAAATTAAATAGAGAGCTGTCAACTGAAGTTGTACTTCCTTTATGAGGGATCTTACAAAAACAAGTTAATCTTGAGTTTTACTAAAACATACCAAATGTCAGATAAAGCAAATTCGACTTTCTCAACCTTATGTTGTGTGTTTAACTACTAGTTTAGGTTGGCCAATAAGTCAAAACCATTTGATTTGGTCATTGATTTGAAATAATTCTGATTAGGAGCTGATATAAGGTGTAATGTGTAAGCTCTGGCCAAAAATGGAGGTCCATACAATTACGTCATTGATCTTTATGTTTACTGCAGCGCCAAGCAGGGCCCCTACGGTGCGTAGGTTGATGTTCAAATGGTTTGTTAGGTTACATCTAACCGTGATAGAAAAAAAGACTTGTATTTTCATTTTGTCTTTCTGGTCACAAGTGGCTACTTCGCAGGGAAAGGCAAAATCCATCTTATTGGTCGTGGATCTGCTTTAGGGCTTTGAATAGGTTCACCTCGACCACGAAGCCCTAATCCCATGTGTCTCTTTCAACGGGGCGAGCTGAGCTTGCTGGGACACAGGCCAGTCACAGTGTGACACACACACACACACACACACCTTCTCACAGAGCCATACAGCTGTAAGCACATTGTGCACAGCGGCCTAACGGGTTAGAAATCCATGACTGGCAGGTGATAGGTCAATGAGCTGTCACCATGGAAACAAGTTAATGCGGCCAGGGAATTTCCAGTCTTTCCTCATGCACAATGAAGACAAAAAGGTGTCACATTAATGGGTTGGGTTGGCCACATTTAAGAAACTATTAAAAGTATGCTATTCTTAGTAGATATACAAAACCCTGTGCCGCCAACTCTTTACTAAGGAGAGCAGCAAGCAGCTCTAGCCGAAAAAATCTCTAAATCTATTGGGTCGGCAAAGCTGACAGCGCACAGCCGGTCCTTTCAGGCCCCGCCCCAAAAGCCCCTCATTCATTTCTCCTGCGACAGCCACACATACTGGATTATTTTCTTTTCGTTTTTGTCAGAGCATTTGATCAATGCATTTTTTGTCAGAATGTAAGGAGAATTTCAACAAATATTATGAATATTATTCTAAAATATATTACTTTTCCCGGAAATTCCTGTCAGACGGTAATTAATAAAACTGCGTTTGATTTAAGGACTGTTTTCCTATCCTTTAATGTCAAAATATCAAACCAAAGGAGAGGGAGCACTTATTCCTGAAATTTAAACTAACTACAGTCAAATAAATCTTCACAGTGCTGTGATAACGGAGATATTGATTGTGTAACTTGTATAACTATTAATTGTATAATATAACTAGTCTGTTATTCCATGATCCTGTTTTGAAATTTGATTTAAATATCTTTGAAATGCCAAAATAAAGCCATCGTATTTTCTCAATCCAGGCAAGTAAATAATTTAATGATATATGTAGGAGCCATAAATGTTTTCTTTATATATTTTGCCTTTTATAAATGTTACACTTTGTGGGTTGTTGGTTTGTTTGATTTGATGTTTTGTTTATTGGTTGTTATGGGACATGGGTGTAGCGGTGGGCGTGTGTGGTGCGCAAGGAGATGCCTAATTAAACCCTACCTGACACCCGTGCGGGTTCAGTTTGGCGTGGGGTGAGGATGGGGGAAGGCGATTCTTTGTGTACCGCACTCCGCACTACGCACTCCGCACTACGCACTACGCACTACGCGATCCGCACTTCGCGACACGCACACCTCATGGACCCCGTATAACCCGGTGATCTAACGTGTTGCTCTACCTGGCAATCAGAACGACTATTGGAGTCATGGAAAGCTATGGAGAAAATAAACAGAGAGAACCGGAACAAGTGTGTGGACAGAGGTTATTGGTGCGCGTAAACAAGTTCATCTCCCCCGCCTTAGCCCACTGCGGCTTTCAAACGAGTTGGTCGGTTTGGATCCAGTATAGCCGCAATAATATATTTATTTCTCCCCCTAAAAAACGATCTCATCTGATCTGACCGGTTGGAAACTTGAGTGATGGCAACAGCGGAGCCTGTCTGCGCGGCGACCTTTACCATGAAGTGTGGAGAAGATCCCCACTGAGTCTGTGACGTGGTCAGATTGCACTTTCTGATAGATGACGAGTGTGTAAGTGGAGCTGCATGTTGGTGCGTCTGACAATTTCCTGCAGGCACAAGAAGCAGAAGAAAGAAAAAAGAGCCGATACGGGCCTATAATTACACATGGGGGATGTGATAATTATCACTGAACTTGAGGTTTGAGATTTTAGCCAAATATATTTTAGTACCACTACAACTAATTCTCACAGGCATTTTATTGCATGTGTGTGTACGGTTTATCACTGTGGTATGTTGACTTACAGTCAGCCATTGCTCATCATTATGTAATATCCTTCGGATGAACTCAATACTTTAGAATCAAAAGAAAACCGGCAGGCGTACGATGTGACGCGGAGCTGAGGGAGACGCGGCCTGAAAATATGAAGAACAAAACTGGAGGAGAGAAGTTAAAGAAAGTGAGGATAATGTTTATAGAGCTGTCTAAAGGGAGACAGAGACCTTTGTAACTGCAGAGATCGAGCCACAGTGTTGCACACACTATATTGCCGCATGAATATATTTTGTGGGAACCAGAACTTTGTTTAACATTCTGTCGCTTTAGTCCATTGTCTTCCATAGAAAAACAACAGAAAAGGTTTTCTCATGCTCAACATGTGTCCTCATGCTGCTTCCATCATATGAACAATGGATGCACGGCCGCCATCATTGTCAACAAAACACAATGGATCCACACATGTTGGCGGGGACGTATATATTAGGGCTGGGCGATATAGACCAAAAGTCATATCCCGGTATATTTTTGCTGGATATCGATATACGGTATATATCCCGATATTTTCTCCACATTAAAGGGAAGAAAACCTGAACACAAATGTCAAAGCAAAGTTAAAGCCAAATATGACATGTTATCAGTCGTTTAATTGAAACCAGCTATTTCAGTAAGGAGTTGCAAAATCAAATAAATAAAAATGAATAAATAATAAATTAAATTAAACATTAGCGAGCTGGTCAGCAAGGCTCTGCCTGACTTCAGGATACATTTTTGGAAGTGCTTCTCTTGCAAAGTAGTTGCGACTGGGGAGCTCATATCTCGGGTCAATCGTTTTCAGGAGCATTTTGAATCCGACTTGTTCAACAGTTGCAACAGGGACCATATCTTTAGCAATGTGATAGGACACCGCTTTCGTTATAGTACACCACTTGTCACTTTTCTTTTCATAAGGCACACTGCGGGAAAATGAGGTTTGCAGTGAGCTTTGTTTCGTGGCTGGAGCTTGTTCGGGTTGTTTCTGGCGTGGGGCTTCTGCAGCGCGCAGTTTCACACACTCTTCGTATAGCAGTTTGTGCAGTTGTTTTAGGAGGGGGGGGGGGGCAGCGCAGAATGAGCAGCGCCAGCCTCACTGCTCATTTTAACAGATACGTCACAACTTCACAACAACCGGGAGTTTTTCGCGCGTCATTGACTTAGCAGGCTCATTGGTAATCGGGACTGGAGCTGTCCCGGCCGGGACAAATCAAAGTTGCCGATAATTCGGGATGTCCCGGGTAATACGGGACGGTTCGCAGCCCTACTGTAACCTGTTTATGGCACTCCCTACATATAACGTTGTTTTGTTGCTCATCGGATACTTAAAATCCGAACCATCTCCAAATTACTGAGCCACTGCTTTTTTTAACGAACCAATTCCTCCTCCGCACGCTGCGCAGACGTTGTTGCTTCCTCCATGTTTGTTGAAGTGTGTGTCCCTGCCCCCCCCCCTTTCTGCGCGTGATGCCCCTCCCCCTTCTGCGCGTCAAAGAGGATGGGCGGGGCGCGGGCGAGGAGCCGTGCAGAGCGCTCCGGGTCGGCAGCTTGCTTTCAGAGCGCAAATTGAAATATATCGATGTATGCGAAATTGTCTAATTCCATATCCCATTAAAAAATATATCGATATAGTCGTTTATACCGATATATCGCCCAGCCCTAGTATCCACAATGTACCATTTGAAAGCATTGTAAGACATCGGGATCTGTAGGTGTTTGAAATGCACTTACAGTACCTCCTACATCACACACAGCCTGGTAGCTGACGTAGCAGTGTTGGTGCTTCTTAGCTGTGTGAAGGCAAAAAGGAGCCTTACCATCCCGAGGTAATTATCAAAGCCTGATTACAGAAATTCCATCAGATCAAAACAGCTTGGGTCTCAACAGCAGCTTCTAATATGGAGGATTTCTGTATTAAAATATTGCTTAAAAAGTTGCTCCGCATCGTTAAGTCTGGTGAAAGTCGCAAAAATACAATCCCTTCAAAAGCAAACCAGCTACAATCAAAACTGTTGCCCAATAGAAAGAGGAAAGCACACAGGACTATAAGTAAAGCTAAAAGCATTCTTGACGTGTTGATGTTATCAGTATACTGATGAAGGGGGTAAGTCGTCACACAGCACCACGGAATCTGAAGTTTACTCAACTTCTGTAGGACTACAGTGTTTACCACGACTCACCAGTAAGCCACACAATAACTTTTACCACCAGTGGATCTTATCACATGACGTTCAATTTCCCCAACAAGTAATTTGCAATCTCACCGATTCCATTCATTAGAAGCTGCAGGGGGAAGCATTAATCAGCCAGTGATTCATCAAGGCACTGGATTCTCCCACCTCCACCTCCCTGCTGCTGATTAGCCTCCAAGGGCGACCAGTGACTCATTAGTCAAACCGAGATCAGCTAGTGGTGACTGATGGCGCTTTCATTTACACTGTATTGACCTGTGGCCAGGCTGGTCATTTCAATGCTATGTCAGATTTTGTGATTGTATCTGTTAGCTTTATTTAGGACATGGATTCAGGAAACATACCTCAGTGTGATACCTGCAATACCAGCTGGGGGGGGGGAAACGGAGGCGACAGACACAGGGAATCAGCAAACGTTTCCAGAGCAGAATGATTGATTCCAATCATGTATTTTCTGTCTAATTGTTTTGCTGCCCATTTCTCCCAGGTGTGCTGTTTGTGTGGGATTAAGCGCACTGTGCATAGCAATGTCCGGAGCCCTTGCGGCAGGGGAGCAGTCTCATTGCAGCTAAAGGGGATCAAGGCATAACAAAAAGAAAAGATTGAGAAAGATGTTCCATGCACTCCCATGACGTGTCTAATTGGCACAGAGCTCTGTGGAGAAGTGCACAGATGCCATATTCTGGAGAGGACAAGTCACCTCGCCGTGTCCCGTCAAAGTGTTGCAGTGACTCACACGCAGAGAGCTCACTGTGAGCTGTGGGCAGTGTGAGCGCCTCCACATAGGAGAGAAGCAGTGGACAAAAGGGATTCATGAATACAGATTAATGATAACAGTAGTACAACAGTAAAACAACATGTCTGACATTCTTTACAGGACTTTTTCATGCATGCTATACTGAGGATGCTTTTCAGCCCTCGTTTCCCTCTGGCCACAGTAATAAATAATTCTGCTAGTTCTCTTTAAACTTGACCTTTACTTTGGCGCAGAGTTATTCAGAGTTACAACAATGAATCCCAAGTTGTAACAAATTGGGGTTTTAACCTTCACCACAGAGTATCATGAAACTGGAATCTGAGCTTACGGTTTCAAGCCTGCTTCAACACAGCATGATGTCCATTTGTGTATAATGGTCGGACTAAAATAAAGCCCAAAGCAGGATATGGGTAAGAGATGTCATGGCGTGCAGCGTCATTGTTCAAGCATCTCTACATGTGCCACAACTGGGCTTTGACATAGATAATACCTACAGAGCAGTTGATTTATTCAGTCCCTGGTTGAGAGAAGGAAGTTGTGTTTACTTTGTGTCTCTAGCTCTGACCCTAGAATGAGATGCACCAGGCTCTCCTCATTAGGCCCAGATAGACCTACTCAGCAAGTCTTTCCCTCAAGAGTTACAGTTACTGAGCTCCATGTGCAAAAAGAAACCACACACAGAACAAACTGTGCTAGAAAGATTTAAAGTATATTAAATCAAACCCCACAACTGGCTGTGTGTGTGTGTGTGTGTATGTGTGTGAGAGAGTAAGTGAGTGTGTGTGTGTGAGAGTAAGTGAGTGTTTGGCAATAATTGAGTTTAGTCAAGAGTTACTGGGGGTCTAAGAGCATTACACAGTTGAGTGTGATTGATAAGTGGACTTGGCATTGTTGCTGTGGTAAGTCCATTAGCATTATGTGTAATGTAGCAGCATTTAGTTTCGGAACAATACACACGTACACAAAGACACATATGATACACATCCACACCGCTCTGTTTTCATCTTCAGTTTTATTTGAAGATGTGCTTTTTATCCCCAAAACGAGTGCAAAAGACATGCACAGGATGCCCACACATCACACTGAAGGATGATTCATTATACATTGACATGTTCCTTCAACTGTTATTGCTCTCGTAGTAATTAACAAATGAATATCAAAGGTCCAGGTTTTTTACATTGTTGTACTAAGAGCAATTCATTTGATTTTGTCATTTTGTTGACGACGTTTTGAGTCCATGAAACAAGTAGCTGATCAAGCAGTCAATGCCAACTTCTCACAGTTTGGTCAGAAGTCAAGGCGTTCCTTTAAATATATCACACACACACACACACACACACACACACACACAGCAGGACTCACCTTGGTCCAGAGACTTGGCAGGAGCCCAGCTTTTGAAGTAGTCATCCTGAGTGGAAACACAACACGAGAAACTGGGTTAGCAAAAAAACTACTGTGTGTCAAGAATATCTTTGAATTATTTTGCAGAGAGAGCTCAAATGTTAAACCAAACTACAGAGAAATCCTGTCCTCATTACTCTCTCCTTTTGTTCTTTCACACTTTGACACGCAATGAAGAAGAGGAAGAGGCTCGTTTGGGCGTTTAGAAATAGTACAACAATATTCGGAGGAACCAACAGGAAACGCACTGGGGAGCAAAGCTTGTTACACGCTCTAGTAAAGAAACGCTTTAACTAGGACAAAGACATTTAACAACACCAACTTATTCCAAACTATTTCTCAGAGCAAAAGTCAATTTTGACCTCGCCATTAAAAAGAAAAAGCGGTTGGAGGAAAGGAAGGATTTCGAGGCGGCAGTGTTATATTTTAGCTGATACTCAAAGAGGTGCGGATTATTCTCATTGTTCAGAGTAGTCCCGAATCATTGAGGAAGCCTCTTCAATTGGAAATGTGAAAAGTATAAGTCAGGCTCAGTGTAGAAGAGGTTTGGATTTGTTAAGCTTTGATTTAATAGCTCTATTCTGAATGAAATCCCTTATCTTTTATTGAGAGGAGCAACTCAAATGCTGACATTTAGTGCTAAACGCACATCGGAGTAAGAAAAGATTGGTGAACACTCTCAGAGTCAACGTAGATCTGATGGAGACAAATGCAGAGGTGTGTGTTCAGTGTGCAATGCAGTGGGAGTCCCAAAGCAGGTGTGCATATCTCACTGCAACCCTCAGGTATGTGAGGGAAGGTTGATGTTGATAATCAGCTGATCCGTGGGGTGTAAATGACATCATGGTCCTGACTGAACCTCCACTGTTAGCGCCATTTATATATTTTTCAATACTTCAAATGATTTGATAAAAGGCTTTCTTTGCAACGTGAGCAGTACACACACAAACCCACGCACACACACTCACACACACGCACACACACACACAGCGCTGGTGTCTGCATCTTAAGTAGTGAGGCATATGTGTGTCTGCAGGTGAGAGCTTGTGTCAGTGACGCTATTACAGTGAGCGGGGAGACAAAAACAGGGTTTGAAAGCAGGATCCTTATCTCCTTCATCATTTGATTAGGATTGAGGTGTAAAACACCAAGCAAAGGGAACCGGATTAGAGCCGCTGTTCTGCTTTGCTTTATATCTTCTATATGCTTCAAAGTAAGGAATCCACGTTCAAACTTGTCAGGTCTTATGTGCAAGAATGTGAAAGTATTTAGTTGATGCTCCTAAAAAGATGGTTTAACAAATATTGTTGAATAATTTCTGCATCAGGAAATATTCAACATGTGATGAAGAAGTTCAATAAGATAGAAATCTTCCTATTTAACCGAGGTATAAATCACCTATCTACAGTGCACATGCTCCCTTTTCTCTTCAGATTGTTATCAAACTTTGTTTCAACAGGAAATTGATAACACAAAATCCAATAACATGAGGTAGAAAAAACCAGACCAAACAAAAGAGTTTATATATATATATATATATATATATATATATATATATATAATAAATCTTCGAAGGAAAATTGAGAATATGAATACAGGGTTATATAAAAGTCTAAAACCTACCAAACCTCCACAGCAACATTTGTATATGCTGCTGTAACTATACCACGTTATGGCTGACCAACCACTCGACCTGCCGTGCATTTAAATTAGCAACAGGTCTCCATAAGGGCGAAACCACCACCATGTGGCTGCTGCTCAGCTTCCAAAAACACAACGGATGTACTTACCTCGGCTTCCTTTAAATGATGGAGGCAGAGGAATAGAATGGGGAGAAGAGATACAGAAAGAAAGGTCAGGGATAATGGCAAAGTATGCTTTGTCTATCAGATCTATTACAACCCTGTGTTACTCATGCTGAATACTGAGCCCACTTCCACAGATTCATTTAATAGGAATCTGATTCTGAAGGCGGTAGAATACTAATGGACTCGCACATACATACACACACTGGGGCTCGCAGCCCTATGCGATAGGCCTTATTTGATGTGGCATGTAATTTGAAACACATCGAGGATGAATTGTACAGCCTCAGAGATGAGGCACGCCATCAAGAGAGAGGGGAAGAAGAAAGAGGGGCGAGACGGGGGGATGTGCGTGGGGATTTAGGGCCTTTTTATTTTGCTAAAATGTTGTGGAGAGGAGACTTATAAGATTTTGAATGGAGGCATTATGTATCCGTATTATGTATTATGTATCTGATGCATAGGAAGTGAAGGGCATAAAGGGTCAAGGTTGTTCTATGTGGTGCCCTTACGAATACACAACGACCACTTTGGAAATGGACACACACACACACACACACACACACACAAGGGAATCTCGCTTTCCGTACGGAATCAAAAGTGAACATGTATGATATCTGTATGAAGTTGTAACAGAGACAAGAGACCAGACAGAGGAGATTAATGAAGAAAACAATAGCTGGAGAGTTATAACTATGTACATTTCCTTACTAGTTTACTATCATCTTCACTTAAAGAATAGTCCTTTAATGAATGAGATAGTTACTTCACATAGATACATATGGCAGCATTTACATTTAATAATAGCAATAAAAATAATCAAAGTAAAATAGGTACAAATGGCAACTTCTGTGCCCTACTTAAATGATCTAGTGCACAGTCTAAAGAGCGTGTTGGAAATACATGTATCCTACTCTATTTTTGTAAGTTAAACAACAAATAATCTGGGTGCAGTGTGGTGAAAGGGGGAAAATGGTGGTTTTTAGTGTCTTTATTATTATTATTCACAGGTGTGTTTTGGGGCCTAGAAACGACTGTGGCACTTAGCTGCGGTATCCAGGTAACGCTATACAAGTTAGAACAAAAATGACTGGATATCAATCCTGCACTGATATTAAGAAAGCCAGATAATGTAAGACTTGTGAAGGAGATTAATAACAAGATTAATTTACATGTTTTTCAGCTGCCATTAATATACAATCTGCTACTGTATTTTATATCTTAAACAGCATTACAACCTTTATTCAATTTTTAGCTTTTGTATTGTCTAAATTGTTTTTCTAAATCTTTGTCTTCTGCCTCTTGTTATGATCATTTTTATGGGTTTATGTGAAGCACTTTGGATTGCCTTGTTGGAGTGTGCTATACAAATAAACCTTCCTTGCCTTTAATCTTTCATTATTTGCACAGCAGCAGAAATGAACTTGGTCAAAAGTGCGTCGTTAAAGCTGGCCGCGCTTGTCATTCTGCCTCCCAGGTCACCGGCAGGTTGGTTCATTTGTTTTTCCTCTCCAGTTAAAAGTGATGGGCCTGAGATCTCATGTGATAGCAAATCCCAGAGGAAGTCCTTGAGAGTAGAGAGGGAAAAGACTGGGAATGGCATCAGCACGATTAGCTTCCCTCAGCAGAAGTACTCTCGTGTGTGTGAGACTGTGTTCATTCTGCACAAAAACTAATACCTGCTTTAAAATGAGCATGAAGCCGTGCCTGTGGGGTTGACTGAAGATGTCATAATTGGGATCAGAATGCAAATCTGGCCTCTCGGTGGAAACTAAACAGCCTTAAAAATTAACTGCATACTTAATGCATGTTATTCATGGGCCTCATCCTTCTTATAGCCAAGCTCTGGTCTGGGATCTGATAAGCACCACAAGAAGCTGATACATGAACTTTGTGAGCAGATGATACAACGATGCATCAGATTACTTTCTTTATAGGTAACTACAGAAGTGAGAAATGCTGAGTGGGTTCAGTGGAGGCAGTTTTGTTTCAACAACAATACTGAGGTGGGAAAACTCACAAGCAGATGGAAGAAATAACGCTTCTGATGAACTTGTTCTCACTAGAAACATTGTAACTGTGCAAAGTCGGCCAATCGGGTCCCGTTCATAGCGCTAATCGGCACACTTGATCACAACCTTAATTACTTGACCTAACCAAACAAAACTACCTCAGAATGAAGACGCTCCTTTGTAACAAAGAACATGTCTATACAAGCAGTAGAGAAGAGATGTTTGATGATCCTCCTGAACCCTTAAGCTAGTATTATTGTCTTATAAATAAAACACCTTTTATTGGTGCTATTCATGCTGTTCAGGAATAAAAGGGGGTGCAAACTGTACCTCTATAAGTGTCATTTCAACAAAGCATTGGATGACTTTCATAGACGCTTCCAGGACCTCAAAAGACTTCCGGAGTAGACGCCATGAGGACAAAGGCTCAGGAGAAGATGTACTTCCCGTGTCAGCTCAGGAAGCTCAGCTTGACTGAGCAGCTGCTGATCCAGGTCTACACTGCAATTATCCAGTCTGTCCTCTGCACATCCATCACCGTGTCGATTGGGTCAACCCGCCAAACAGGAAGCAAAAGACTACAGAGGACAGTCGGGGCTGCTGCAGCGTGTGCATGCACTTAGAGGCCGACGGGTAGCGCAGCCAGAGAGGAAGAAGAGAGGAGGGTTTGCTTTCCTCCAGCGCAGCTCCTCCTGACTACAGCCTCCACATGGACACAAACAGGCAAGAAACACGGAATCTAACGTGTGGTGTTGAGAACATGGTGCACACGCACACGCACACACACCAGAGATGGGGACTCGAGTTTGAGACTCGGACTCGAGTGCGACTTGACTTGACTTGAGACTCGTCCTCGAAAGACTTCAGACTCGACTCGGACTCGAGCTTTGGGACTTGTGAGCATCTCTGACGCACACACACGCACACACACACGCACACACACACCACTGCAGGTGTGTTTGAGTTCAGAACTATGCTGTCTCTCTCTCTCCTCCCCCCCACATACACACAGAATTAAGCTTGATCCAAAATGTCTCATTACAACAATGGATTCCTTCCAGGCTGTATTTTTACGTAACAATCTTGCTAACCAATGACAACATTTGTATTCACAGCCAACCCGGCTTCTCTAAACTGAGACAAACGACTTATTTTATTTCTGCTTACTTCGCCCCTCGGCTTTCTATTTTTATAGCCTCCCTCATTCATCAACTCTCTTCTCCTTTACTGCTCGTTTTTCCCACTGCTGCAAACATCCCTCAACGGATGCACAGTCTGAACAATGTGCCACAAAAGCCTCAGACGGAAACGCCGCCTCCTTTTCGCTGTCCTCTCTCCTCACGTTAATGAGGGAGAGAAAAAATCACGAAGCAGCTTGTTATTCAGAATATCTTGGTATCGTACTTTCCTTTTTCCTTTTTTATTCTAATACCCTCTCCGAACTGTCTTTCCTCCCATTTTTTCTTATTTCCTCTCAGTATCAGGATATTGAACATGAAATCAAACAAGGAGATAGTTAGTTTAACACAAGAAGTGTAGTGAGTAGAGCACAAGGAGGAAGAAATATGGTTTGAAGAAGTGAGAGACAAGGGAAGAAACTGAAAATGGAGATTTTGGAAACAGCAATATTTGCACATTCCCCGGTGACAGAGGAGAACGTTTTAAGCAGAAAAGGTAAGAAACAGATATTGAGCACAAATGGAAGAAAGAATATGTGTCGACGCAGAGCAGCTGCAGATGAATGACACTGTGGATTCAGTTATGGGATGCTGAGGATTCCACTTCTATTCCAACCCGAATGTCTTGTGCTGCTTGAAATGATGCAAGGAATCGAATGAATGGGGAGAATCTCCACGAGCCAAGAAAGGCCCTCTTAATGTCAAAAAGGAGTATTGAAAGCTAACTCCTATATATAGTGTCGCACGTGTTCATACACGTGAGGAGACCTTCTTCCCCCCCAAACAGCTGGATACTCGATGCATGAAGTGACTGGAAATGTTGATTGTTGTGTTTTGCAAAGCAGTTACCTTTTTCAGGCTGCAAATAATTTCGTCATTGATTTTTCTGTGACCCTTTAAAATTGCATTTTGTTGTCATTAACAGTTATATAACACATAAGAAGGACACAAGAAGCATGCTCTCACGTTTCAGAGGGTGCAGAAACTGAAAGCAGCAAATAAACAAACTTGAACAATAATCAAACACTATAGTTAAAGGGTTAAGTTACTAAATGGATGAACAGAGTGAGTAAATAAGTGATAAAGACATGCGAGTCAAACAGAATGAAACAGGAGAATGAGTCTGTAACATGATTCAGAGTTCTTCTCCTCATACTCTGTCTCATGATTGTAGTTCCCAGGTGACCATCTGGCTGTCAGATCAGCGCTTCTAAACCTTCCAGAAGATGGCAGGCGCGTCGAGGTCCACCTATATTTAGCTCCGGGGGGAGACCGAGGCTGCTGGACACCGTGTGAGAAATAATAGATACCGGAGCACATCCTTAGCGTGATGCGGCTATACGGGTCTGCTGCCTGCAGCCCTCGGGCCGTGTGATTTGTTGAGGAAACTCAAGAGCTGAAGAGTGGTTCCTGGTCTCTTTTCATCTGGTTGAGGACAACGTCTGGCCGACTAGTGGTCCGTGAATGCGGCTCCTTCGTCTGTGAGGCGAGCTCCACCGGTGTCTGCGCGGCGATGGAATGACTCTGCTGGCTGCTAACAGCCTGGGCTCTTTTTCCTGTGGCGGCTGCGCCTCAGTGACCTTTCCTCGGTGTGGAAAAACAAAAGCGGCTCGGAGAAAATACTCATGCGGCTTGCTCTGAGACATTTCTGGTTCCCTTCCTCACCGCCTCTCCTCGCGGCGCTGAGCAGGATGTGAATCATTACAACGAACGCTGCAACCAAAATGTGCCTCTGATGTTTGCCGCCCGTGTTGTCGACACTACAATACAACAATACAACAATGCAACGGCAAATATTCTCTGTGAAAGCAAAATAAGATGGAGGCAATGTAGGCATCTCTTTTCTTTTTCTGTTTTCTAAATGGTAGCTGGATCTTCAATTTGTTGCATTAAATGGAAGCTAGGCAGATAAAAAAAAATACATTAAGTGTAATTGAATCCATATATTTGCATTGATGAGCTCAGAGACGGGTCCAGAATGGAGATGAATGAAAACACAGATGACCAAGGAAGAAAAAAAATCAGGGCAAAGGATGCAAAACAGACTTAATATATTCATATGGCAACTGTGATTTTCTATGCAAGAGACTTAGCACCCTTAACAGATCCATTGAGTCTCACTGTGGAATTGTATAAAAAGTGAATTATGCAAAAACAGTACGAAAGGCACCACGACAGAGCGGCTTACAGCTGGCTTCTTGTTCTAGTTGTTCACACACACACATTCACACGTACGCACACACACACAACTCAAATGATCTACATTCGGTTCACTAACTTCCTGTACAAAACCATCCTATCTTTTTTAATACCATCCTATCTGACAGAGCCCCTCCGCTCCTGACGGTATCCCGCGGTGATAGTGCCGCCGTGGCGACGGGCCAAGTGTTAAGACAATCGTTCGCGGGCTCCTTTATCTGTCCGCTCCACTGGGGGACGAAGGGAAGCGCTCAGGAGGACGGGGAGATAAACGTCCCGTCTTTACTGCAGCTACAGTGGACTGCCCTGTTTAATCGCCCGGCTCAGCTCCCCTCGGTGAGTCTGGAAGTTTCCTCCGCCTTCTCATGTCAGAGCTGCCCTGACCTCCACGCTTCCCTTCCCCCCCAAACTCTTCCTCCCTTGCTTTAATTCTGCTGCGCCATCTCCTTATTATCTCATTGTTTGCCTGTCGGTCAACAGTATTGGAAGTTTAAAGCAGTCTGTGGAAAAAAGGCTCTCATCTTTCAGGGTGTGTGTGTGTGTGTGTGTGTGTGTGTGTGTGTGTGTGTGTGTTTGTACTGATACACACCTGTCTCTAAGGCTTCGTCAAATTAAATGCAAATCAAATGAATGCAGACAAACATTCAAGCAGGTTCCCATTGTAGCTCAAACTAAACAAAGTGTTTTTCATGATTGCTGTACAGTGTGTGAACATTTGTCTCTTCTCTTCTTGTCACGGGAAAACAAGTCAAGTTGTTGTTTTTTCCTCTGGAGGTCACCCCAAAATTATTTTTTAAACTGAGCGCATCTATAATCCAAACCAGTAAGAACATCTTCCGCTTTACTGGTCCATGTACAAAGGCAGCAAGTTATCGTTTGAGCGTCTAGTTTTCGTCACGCACGCAGAGCCTGATGTTATTCAGGTCAATAAAAGAACAGAACTTTCAATATTCATGATTCATTTTAAAAAATCAAGCTAAATTTTTAGACTTCTTTACAGATAAATCTGCAGAATATTTCTCAATCAATCATATTATATACATTTTCTATAATGGGCGATATAGGAATGCAACAAATCCCATTGGAGAATGCTGTCGTCAAATGTTTTGCATGTTTAACAAACAAAGGGGGCAGGTGTATTTACGTCTTCACTTTGCCATTTGGGACCATCTCATTGGTACGGCAATGAATTACACCATACATTTCTGCACAAAAACTGAATTGTACTTGCCTTTGTTGTTACTTTGAGGGTAAAAACCACCTTACTAGAAACAGAACAGACTGTGAATACGCTTCTTTTAATTTTGGTCTGAATGAAATCAAATGTTTTCTATTGATGGTGTATAGCAGGTGCAATTCAAATTCAAATTCCTTATGTGAATTAGTAAGGTGACTTTGTAGAGAAAATACAATTGTGAACTGGAATACTGTAAACCTTCTTAGATTGTAATATTCATCACCTTTAGGTCAATAAAAGGACAATAAAACAACCCTGCAAAAGAAAAAAAATCAATATCTGCACTGCAGTTAAAGGGCTTTGGCCATGTCACACACACACACACACACACACACACACACGCACACACACACACACACACTAATGGACAAATAATAGGGATAAATTCAGACAAACAAAGCACTACCGATACTCGGGGAAAGGAAGCAGATTCCTCACTGTTACACCCACAGCCTTATAAACACAACCGTGAAACCGCAACATGCATTACTGATTAAAGTTAGTTGTACAGATTACCCACTGACACCACAAACAGAGACACACACCTTGCAGCCAGTAGCTAATTTAACACCTAAAGCCTAAAAGGCTTAGTCAGGAAGAGTCAGTGAGACAAAGAGGACAGAGGGAGAGGTGCTGATGCAGGGAAACGAGCAGCAGAAAGGATTAGAAAGGTGCATGCAGAATGCGAGGCAGACGAGGGAAGAAGAAGAAGAAGAATGAAGCTAACATGGTGTCTGATTTAAGACATCGCAGAAGAGAACTGTACCTTTTCAGGTTTACTGCAGCTGAGAGTCTTTATATTTATCTCAACAAGCACACTGTTGAAACTAAAGCAGACACAAACAATGGCTGAGACCCTCTGCGTGTACTTCAACAATAAACAAACGATCAGAGAGTCCAAAGTCTATCTTTGATAAAAGCAAATGACAAATTCGGAACACAACGTTGCCATCATTGGAAGGATACAGAAATATTTGCAAATGGACCCAGATTGTGTTTGACCTTTTACAGTCTGAGCAGTTAATCCTGTCTGATCCGTTTCTGTGGATCACCCACAACCACAGAACCCATTTCACCACACAATAAGCCACATAGCCGCACTGACACCATTACCATAACACACACACACACACACAATTGAACCCAACTGAACCTTTTCCCACGTTGGATCAGAACGCCACACAGACACGTGAGAGACAGACAGGACTACACACACACAAATAAATACAGGTGCACACACAAATTGCAGTGTTTTCCTCATAGTATATCAGTCTACCCTGCTGTTGACTCTCTCTCTGTGTCTCACAAACAAACAGAACCAGGTCCCTAACGAGCCCACATGGGGATCAGGCCTTCAAACCGGCTCATCTCGGCCCTCGGCTCAAGGGTGTGTCTTGGGTCTGCGGGGGTTATACAATGATGGTGCAATGACTAAGTCTTTACTGTTTTGTCTTGGTTCACAACCTCAGTGCTTCAACCGCATTGGGGTAATTCTGTTGTGAAGGCGTATTATTACTCTTACTCTTAGCCGTGTCTGAAATGGCACAAAGAAATGTCTTTCCTGTTTATTCTGAGCGAAAGAAAACAACATCTAATTTAATGAGCCCTCCTGGGAGAAATAAATACCTCATTGGTCGATAGAATCCTCCTTCTAGCCCACAGAAGTGAGATCGGGATTTGTAACCGTTCCTGATCACACTCCACTTTTTGCTCATCCGTATGTGATGATTAAGTCAAACGCACATAGTGTGTAGTCCACCTACCGTGCTCCTTTTTGCCTTTAGCTACAGAGCAGCTTGCAGTGAGAGTTTAAAACCTCTCCTGAGCTCTCAGACTACGTGACAGGTCTGCACATGTTATTGTGCAGAGTGAAGCCTGACTGACTGGCGTGATGATTCGGTTCGATCTACGGACGACACCCGAGGCAACTGCCATGATGTGGCTTCAGTGATGCCGGGCTGCTGGATTCTACAGCATCGCCATTCGTACATTCAAAAACAGAGCGGCTTTTACGCTTTTACACGAGGCGCGACACTGAAAGTGTTTTGGCATATGACAAACTGCTTCGACACCTGTTCTCTGACCCTGTTTCGATGAAAGGCGGACCCGGCAACAAGAGCTCTTTTTTTCTCTTTTTTTTTTTCACAGCTGCAGTTTGGAGAGCGAAGCGGAATCAAAAGACAGCATTTTTCCCAGAAGGATGATATTTTATTCACGGAATACATTATTAACTAACAATAAAACTCACATTGTTGTTTTTCCCTGCAAGACGAACCTTGCCTCCGTTATGTCCCATCAGCTGTCAGCACTCTAAATTGTGGTAAACGGCGCTCTACATCAGCCTTTATTGCTGCAGTTTGACATTCATTTGTAACACAGCGATGACTGAATCGTGTTCACTCCACTACAGTTCTCATCGTTTTTTAGAACGAGTCAAAAGATGAAGGCTTATCTGTAATAGACAAAATTGTTGCCTGGATGGCAACCTTTTCATGGAAACCTCTTGGGTCCGTGTTGGCGTTTTAAATGCGACGCCTGCATTGCACCAAAGCACCATCGTTTGACCAATGAGGCGCGACACGGAGCGCCTTCCATGCGTTTGGGCCTCAACAGCCAAAACGGCGTCTGATCTGAAAATCACTGTTGTTCATCTTGAATCACTCCCAATGTTTGTTATTCGGAATTCCACGCGCTCCCTCACACAGTGAAAGTGGGCCTATTGGTGTAGGAGCTCTTATTTGCATCTCTCTGATCTCACTTCTGGACCCCGGCATCAGGCTGTTAGTGACTCGTCTTTTAGTAATGCTCCAGAGGGGGGCGCTTTGACACGCGCCATCAACTCCAGTCTCTCCCAGCTGCTCACTGGAAGATCTTCTATGTTTGAACTTTGCACCACAACAGAGTTCAGCGGCTTTTTCACCGTTCCACATGCGCTCGGATCAGAGAAGTCAGCTTTAATGCTTCTATTAAAGTCATTTTTTTCTGGCTGTGTAATTACAAGATCAGTATAATTAAACTAAAACCATCGGACCCACGCCAAATCTACTGAGTAGATGCTGATGTTTGAAGCCATCCATCCGCTGTGATTCCTCTGAGGAGCTCCGGCTAGTAGATCCTCTCTGGATGCTGTTCATACAGTACTTCAGTCAATATGAACAGTTCCAGAAACCCTGCTGTAAATGTAAGATTTGTTTTGGTGGAAGCTCGGGGAGTCAGAAGTACAAGCTCCAGAGAGGAGGCTGCGGATAACTAACCCGATCTACAGTTCATCCTCCACCCATCGCTCACTGACAGACGCTTGATACTGGGACACAAACTGGCAGCCTCGGCCTGTCGGGTGTTTGCAGTCGCTTAATCCAATATGAACTACAAAGAGTGCATGATAAGATATAGTCTGTTTTTTTTGTTATGTTCCTTCTGAAAGAATCATGCTCTTCACAAATAAAGAAGGAGAAAATCACTGACACGCGCTGCTTATTTTCTTCCATTCACTAGATATTTCCGTTCTGTTCTGGAAATACAGATGGTGATGAAAAACCCAAACGCATCTCTTTATCGTGACATGGTTGGTGTGTTACATTCTTTGTATCATTCTCTTTTCTCTGATAGCTGTTAAATGAGATTTGAGCATCTGCCACTGTGGCAACATTCACAAGCTGGTGGATTCTTCTTTTCCTGCACAAATTATTGTTGTGATTATAGGTCTTAACCCCCATGGGGTTGTGTGTCTGTGTGCTGTGTGTGTGTGTGTTTGTTTAGGCACTTTTTCTTGCTAGAGTGCACTTAAAGCAATTGACACCCAATTCACAAAGGGCCGTGTGGGAGACAAGAGGAAAATGTTTTTGCATTATTAGTGTCTCTTTGTCGTTCTCTCCCCAGGTGCCATCGTCTTTCCGCATTTGTGAACCCGTGCTTCTGCATTGGATGATAATCATTACGTTGACAGCGTAGGATTACAACCTCCATGGATATCAAAGTAATATTACATTTAAAAGGCAATGGCATTATTCCTCTTTCAAATGATATTTTAATTTTAAAAATTCAAAAGCGATTGCACCCGATACAGTCCCGCAGCCTTCCTGGTTCTGGCAAGACGAGGCAGTTATAGAGGCCTGTTTTTGCTTCATATTGATAATGCTGCATTACTTGCATTACTGAGTCACTTCCTTCCCCTGACTTCCCTCTACTTTGTGCCACTGCCATTCTATAGTTTACCTTAACGATTGTGATGCAATGGAATCAATTACAACTGCATATTGTAGACCTGCTTTAAAATGATACATTTTGAAATGAAATCTAAAACAATGTGAATGTTCAATATATTATCATTCCAGAAATGTCTGTTCCCACACAAACAGAGAGATGAACATGGTGAACTTAAAATAGAGATTAAAAACAAAAAAATGATATCTGTAATCCTCTCAATAATATGGGGCTCAACGAACTGCAGCTGCGATACGTTCTCTGGAAATGAAGGAGGGGCAGCGGTAACATTGTGTAAGAGACGCTGTTTAGCATCTTCTACATAATATGAAATACACATTTCCTGGGTTATTGAAGATATGTTTTCACCTACAATACTAATATTTTTAATTCATCTATTCCGTCTTTTTGCTGTAATTTGGTCACTATTTTAGTTCCCTAACACTCCTATTCACCTAAATGATATATCTATTAGCACTATTTAATGTATCTTATTGTATCTTATTTGTAATTGGTGATAAACTCTTACGTCCTTCCACCGACTAAGATACAAATCTTATTTCTCAAAAAGCATCCCCGTTGTTTTATTTCTCGTCCCCCATAGAGGCACACCATCCTCTCTATGTGGAACAGTTTGTGGACCAGTTAAAGCTCCTCCAGACTGCCAATTCCACACAGAATGAGCTGAACGGATGAAAGATTGCGTCTGTAACACAGCCACAGTCAGTGAGCAGAGTAATCACAAACACAATCATCATCACCATCATCAGAACAGTTATCATCACCATAATCGGCTTCATAATCATAAAACTGACAGGGACGCTAATCAGAATGCTGATACTAGAGTGCAAAAGTAATTGAGCTGGATATGAAAGTATTTATCTCCATCTTAAAGGCTTTCTTTTTACCTAACTTCAAAACACATAAACACATGAAGCCAGTGACCTTGTTCTACATGGTGTGTCCCTGTGAGACTGCTGCTATATTTGTAAGATGTGTGTCAATACAGCACAGAGAGAGATTTAGTCACTACTGGGAAAGGGTGTTGTTTTCTTTGACAGGTTTCAGACAAAACCGAATAAGGGGGAGAGAGAGGATAATATATCAAGGTCACTGTTAGAGAAAAGGCTGGAACTACATGTTTGACTAGAAGTATTGTAGTTTTACCTGTAGGACTGGGCGGCATGCCTAAAAATCCATATCACGGTATTTGCTTCTGACTAATGATGCACGGTGTGCCGGTACTAGAACGGTACGATTTTGAATATTTTTAGTACCGGTACTTCAATTAAAAAAAAGCAACCGGAGCGCACTCAGTGTTCCGCTCCCTGTCCGGCTGCCTGCACGCATTGGCTGGGTGGGCGGGGCTACCAGCTCACATGCAACAGGCAGTCGTCACTCACAGCGAGTCATCTCAGGGAGACATGTCCTCATGTGCAGGAGCTGTTGACCACCGTCCTCGGCTTGTTGAAATAAAAGATGCCAGAAGTGAGATCTGGAAATACTTCAGATACAAAGTATTTATTATTTTACGCATTTTTTAGGTCTCAAAAGAGGAAATGTCTGGGTAAAAGAGGACGTCTGCTTGGTCGTGTGTTGCACTTGCTTGATGATTGACTGTTAGGAAAGTTGTTGTCAAGCCAACACAGCTACAGGCTGCCACCTCTCACGATTTCCCCGTGTGACACACACTGTGATGGTCTGCAGTGTCGATGCGTTTTGTCCACTTTTTTTGGATTAATTAAAAAATACTTGCGTTTGAGTCCTGTCTCTGCCTGCCTGCACCACCCTGTGACAGTTCCTCCTCTTTCGCTCTTTTCTGTGCTTTCATGTAGCAACAGAGTTACTTCTTGTGTGCTGTACCCAGCATGGAGTTCGGCGGGGTGATGGTGAAAAAATAAATTCTGCCTTCTGCCAAAGAGCAATATGAACGGGACGTGAGAAATTCATACCGTACGGAAATCCTAAAGCCAGTATACCGTTTCAAACGGCCTACGTGGGTACTTTCTGCTCCTCTATAGGGGACTTTCTTGGTCAAGCTGGATTGTTTCCCAGCACCTGGGAGCTGCTTTTTTTCTCCTGTGCATCTTGTCTTTCAAAAACCTTTTCGCCACCGCTGACAACATGGCATTGAGTCGTGGCAAGACTGCTAAGTGCCTCGGTGTGATGTTACACGACCTACAGCTGACATATGCAGGCACTTATCATCCAGAGTGCTGGAACTTCCCTGTGGCTGCGCTGCCAAAGTCTCAGTAATCTGAATGAACATTGCAGCCTGTTTTCATATCGGTCAAAAACAATTGGGTAAACCAGCATTTTGACGTGGAGCCCGAGAACATACAGTGGCCAGGTGGGCAAATTTAGAATCAGATCCTGCAAGGGAGCGAAAAACCGCATGTGAAAACAGGCTATTTTTTATTTGCTAATTGTAAATGCATTCTGCAAGAGCTTAAAAAAGTGTGTATGCGAGAAAGAATTGTGTAAAGAGGAAAGGGAGCTAGTATCTGTGGAGTGTTTGTTAAAAGTCCATGAGCTCTGTTTTATCTCTCTGAACGATACATTAGCCTCTGTGTGGCTGCAGGCTGACGACAACATGCTCTCACGGGCTGCTTTGCCTGTTTTGAGGCCTCTTTGAAACACCTAATTGAGCCCCCTACACCCTACAAGTATACCCAGCACACTATCGCACAAAGCTACATCAAGGACAGTCCACTTTGCAGGCACTAATAAGAACACACAGCCTATAAAACAAATTTCTCAACTTCCCTCTTACACCGAAGGACCACTTCAATGGACACTGGATAGTGTAATGTTCAGGCCTTGAGAGAAATGTAGGCCTCAATATAAACGCTGAATAAAAAATAGAATGAGATTTAAAAAGAACGTCCAGTTCAAGTCTATTTTCTGCCCTTTTGGGGTGTACCTAACAATTATTATGAGCTGGGCCCTAAGAGCTGCCAAAACACTGTTCAGTCTGCAATACTGCTCCTGAATGCATATAGACTCTGAACACACAGCATAACATACAAGCAAATTAAGAAAGAAATTCGGAAATGCTGTTAATTCAGGAGACACTGTAAAAACAATATTTCTCCTCCAATTCAGCACCCTGCTGTTAAGTTGCACTGACTAGAAGCACTGACTGTACCGTGCTTTGTCACTAAACAGCAACAGAAAAGAAATCAAAGTGTTGGCTCACATTGATGTGTTACTAAAGGTCAGAGATCAAGGCAAAAACAAAAAAGAAATTGCACCGCCAATGAAATGGCACCGGAACAATGCCTGTGAGGGCTGAGTGGGGATCTGCTGTGTAATACGACAATTTCAAGGTTGCTTTATTCCCAGCGGGGACTTTTTACCCATTTTCCATCCAACATTTTTCAGTTTTTAATTTACGGTTGAAGCAGTTCTCATTTTATTTGAAAATGTAGGACAGTGAAGGACCCGACACACACACACACACACATTCTTCCGTAAAATTAAATTAAAAAAATTAAAAATGTGACATCATGATCCCCAATGACATAAAGTCACATCTCGGATCCTAAAAGCAAGCAAACAAACAATAAAATGACAGGGAAAATAGTCAGAGCCTGTCTAGTACTGTTTTTTTCTAATAAAAATCAGAAAGAAGCACATCTGTGTTACAGCTGCAGATGAGAGCTGGTAAGGAACTAACCTCTACTTCTTCTGACCGAAGACGAAAGTATGGCAAAACACGGTAGCAAAGCCAGTTTCATCGAGTAGTGTTGGATGGAGGTTGTGTTAATTCAAATGAGGAATCAAAGTGCCTTTTACAGCAGCTGTTATTGCAAACCCCACGCACAAAAGCACACATTTTTTGCAGGCTTAATTGGCCCTCCGCACACGCAGACTACAAAATTAAGCTCCTGGATGTGTGTGATATGAGCATTGACCCTTTCACTTTGATTTACATTTTTTTATCCAGTTCAGTGCGGTTTAATACACACCTTAAAACTCCCCAGTAAATGAGATTCAAATGCCATTTTTAATTAAATTCATGCAAAGTTTGGGAAGGCAGATTTCTGATAATATTTCCCTCCACAACTTTGCTCTCAGGCCTTTACTTTCATCCGATTTATTACTGTAGCCATTAGAAAGCATTTAGTTTTTCCATCAGCATTGATCAGAAATCAAGCAGGTCAAAACAACTTCTTCATGATACATCACACAGCTTGTAGATCTGACCAAGTACAGTGTGAGCGTTTCTGCAGAAATCTTTTGTGTGAAATCCTGAGGGTCAAACACTTTGTCTTAATGACTTAACTAAACAAGAAATTCAACATTAATAATGAGACACACGTTACTGTAATTGTAGACTCTGCCTCACTGGAAAAAAGGTTTTTGTGATGAAAGTCTGACGTGAACTCTCCACCTGGCTCATTAGAAACTGTCTGCTGCAATTAAACAGGATGAGAGCAGCTGATGGTCACAATGAAGCTCGGCACATTGTGATTCTTCTCCTTCTCATAATGTCCTCATCGTGCTTGGAGTCACGGCTGCACATCTGCCTCCGGTCACAATAATCGGAATAATTACTTGTTCTCACTATCTAGGGACAAAGTCAAAGAGCACCGTTTGCTTTCTGGAGATCAAACTCTTCTTGCAGAATTCAGAGCTTCAAATCAGATGCTCTGATGACGCCTTCTGAGAACCATTCATATTCAGCCTTTCAGATAAACCATCAACAAAATCCTCAATGCTTTTACTTTAGACACAATGATTCAATTTCCTCCAACAACATCATCAGCAGACTCAGAGCAGATTTAGTCTGGATTGTGTGTGATACAGACAGACACACACACACGCACAGAACCAATACGCTTGATGGCATGCACACATACACACTTTTATAGTGGAGTCACTGTTCTTTTTTCATGAGCAGGAAAATCTGTACATGACTCCTTTTTAAAGACGTGGAAAAGAACAGACCTGTTGTGTGTAATCTGTGATATGGTTGATGTTAGACCAATTATAGAATTATTAAAATGAAATAATGTTATAGAAAATTCTAGGACAGCCAGACATAAAAAGTGTGATTTTTGAGATTCGGGTAAGGATGCAGCTTGGAGACGTGTGGGACAGATAACGACAGATAACTTTTCATGCTTTCTGCTCACACATTAATTGGCGTTCATCGCAGACACGCCCGGTGGTTGATTGGCATTCTGTTTGAGGCTCGAGGTCAGTCGTGTTTGTTTGTCTCCGAGCTGCAGGATTCCTTTCCACAACTAATTAGTCAGGTGAAACTTCACAGACGACGCAAATAACGGAGCCGTTACTGTCCAGACAATCCACTGCTCCCGTTCTCCTGCCGCTTCCTTTTATCTTTCCTCACTATCCTATATCTGTCAGATCAATCTTCCATTTCCACCCTCTTCAGCTGGTCATTTGTCCCATGCAATATCTGGCTATATCCTAATATCCCCCCCCCGACCTCTCCACTCACTCACGTCGGGGCTGTTGACACTGTTTGAGGACAGAGATTAGCATTGTGTTTGTTTGTTTGTGCGAATGCCCCGACTCATTTCTCACACTAATGACCTGGCTGGTTATTAATGGAAGATAGCTGTAATGGAGCTGTCACTTTCAAAACTGACGCTTGGTTGCTCTCCTGCTAAGTCCCCCGGTTTCTCCCACTACTGTCTCCCCCACTCCACTGTGGACTTTAGATACAGTGGTATGTGGTCACGTTCATCGTTTGAATAAAATCTCTTAATTTGTGTTGGACGATGATTCTCAAGCACACACATCCATGTATCTACAGCTACGATGTATGCCATGTCGCCTCCTTTATTGTTAGTACTGTGTGCACAGTACGAGCATCACAAGTAAAGAATGACTCTGCATCATTCTTAGTATCTGTATTTCTCTCATGCTTATGTACAGGTCTATAAAGTGTAGATGTAGATGAGCTTTTAAAGGGGTTGAAAAGGTAGAGCAAACAAAGAGTGGATCTAAAGCAGCAGTATTGGTCATTAGTAAGTAGTGGCACAAGTTTGTTAGATTTCCATGGTCGAAAATGAGGATTATTTCATAGCAGCCAAGGCAACGAATCACATTTACCTGAGCATACAGCAGAATCAGAGGGAAACACATCTAATTGTCTCATTGATGTCTCCTTATTTATTTGGCAACTTTGTCAAAAGCATTCTGCCAATACTTCATATTCATGTGTATAATTCTATGCAGCAAGACTGTGTGTTATGCACCTTTCTATCACTTGGCTGTCATCCATCCAGAGTACGAAGACGAGACTAGAAAGTGGCTCCTGTTGATGAATAAACTTTACACCCCGCCGGTTCAAATTGTGTTTCACAGGTGAATGTTGTGCTGGTGGAAAACTGTTACAAGTACAGAAACATCAAAACATGAATAAATGAAAACCCACAGGGCGAGGTGGCCTGGTTTGCATTAGGTCTGCATCGTGGTGCGGTGTGCACAGTTAATCAAAAACAGGTCTCCTTCATCCTCCCTCCACACAGGGGTTCCTCTCCTGAGGGAGAGCGAAGGGCAGAGAGGAGACCCGCTGTCTGAGTCATGTGAAGCTACTGCTGATGAAATAACAATATTCCCTGATTTACTGCCTCAAAAGAAAAACATTTAAATAACTAAATAAGGGGGAAGGAGGATTTCATTAAAGGAAAATGATCGGAGCTTACGAGCTGTTCTTCATTCAAACGCATAAGCACCAGAGATAACAGCTGTTTACAGACGCAGCTTTGAGCTTGAAATGTATCCAATCACTATCCGATCAGGCAGGTCGCATTGAACATTGAACATCATGTGTGGACGGACACATTTGTGTGTGTGTGTGGGGGGGGGCTTAAGGGAGAGCAGAGCACACAGCCACAAATCTCAGTTGTCAAACTCAAGCCTGGAGGCCACTACTGTAGTAACCAAGGCTGTAGCTGCTAATGCACCTACAAACACACACTCAGAGTAGACAAATCATTGTGTGTGTGTGTGTGTGTGTGCATGCACTGCCTGTGTGTGTAGAGTAGATCAGTGTCTGTGTGAAACACACGTTAAAAAAAACAGCCAGGGTCCCCTCAAAAATATGTACACACACACACACACACACACACACACACACACACTAACTACTGTTGTTAAGCAACAAAATGAACAGATAGAAAATGGAGACTTACCTGTTGTTCCATCAGTGGAAAAAAGGGGGATTGGGTGAGACATGAAAGAAAAAGAGAAAAAGATTACATTAGCTCAACAACTGACATTCTGCACACAGCACGGTGTTCTTCAAAAGCAAATGCTCACGAGGGAGAACTTAGAAGAAAACATTCATTCCAATCACTGGTTGGTACGTGTTCATTCTTAAATTGTATTATTAAATGCAAATAGTCCAAATAGATGCTCACACAAATACGCACACGCACACATACACACACCACAAACACCAATATTTCCTGAGAGCTGTGATCAAATGTGTGAGTGTGTTCTTGAAGAAGAAGCAACCTGCACACAAGCATACTTTACTAAATGTTTACCAACACTTTGACCTCTGCAGCAAAAGTATGAAAGTAGGCCAGCTATAAAATCTGAGTGAGGAATATTGCAGTCTGGTCCGTTCCTCTTACCTCGCTGAGTGTCCTTGTTAAAGTGGGACAAGGGAGGAAGCGTAGGAAGAGGGAATATGGCACACACACACGTTCATGCTCACAGAGCAGAAATACTAACTTCTGTTAGCTAAGTTTTAGACACGTCAAACATTGTTTAATTTATAGGAATATAAGAAAGATAGAAAATGATCATATACAATGCATCTGTGGTGCTCTTAACATTCTGCTTCTAGCAAAGCAAATATTAGATTGGCCCGTTTTGATCAGGTGCAACATGACAACCCTCATAAAGGGTGTCTACCCAGGGATCCCCAAGTCCTCCGGGCAAGGTGATGCACTTCCTGTGTCCCAAGCAGTGAAACAACTGGCGCTCAGTAATATAAGTGCATTCCCTAGAGAGCAACTGACAAACCCTGCAGGGATTGTACCATCATGGTACTTATTCAAGTGGCAAATCTCTCCCCATAAACACTAAAACAACTAAAGTAAAAACAAATATAAGTAAGAGTTCACACAAACATGTAATGTAAGTGTGTGCACGCATGTGTGTTTGTGTGTGTTATATTATCATCAAAGTAAAAGTAGTTTACGTTGTTGTTGTCTATTTAAATTTAGATCAAGTAAAGATCATTTAACAGTGATTTATGCAACTGCGTATGTGTGTGTGTGTGTGTATCTGTACCCCTCAAGCGTGTGATCAATTTAACGTTCTACTGGATTGTATATAAAAAGTTAAGATATATTGGCCAATATTTGCTTTTGATGATTGATTGAGCAGATTGAATTAATGTATTATTATTATGGTTGATCAATATTTTCATATTATTTCAATGATATGTTATTACATGTTATGATATATCATAAGGTGGCCCACACGTTGTTCTTGCTTTTTTAAGGCATCATTTAAATCATTGAAGGCTACGATATTTTTTTATCAGGCTGTTATCTTCATCCCCTAATTCATAACATCCACCTTACTGATGATTATCTATCAAAATATTAGTCTGCAAGTGCTCAGGAATGCACCAGATTTCTGAACAAATAAGCTCCCAGTATTAATCAGCAGCATCCAAGCTCACTATATTCTCCAACTCGAAATCCGTGAGGAAATCACAGGGAACAAGCCAAACACTTGTGCGTTCCAGTTCAGGAGTCTACACACACACACACACACACACAAACAAAAGGCAGACAGAGAGATGAGAGGAGGTTTAAAGAGAGGAAAATGAATTCCATATGCTGTGCTAAATTTGTGGCTCATTGAATTGTGTTTGGAGCTGCAGCTCGGAGGATGAGTCAACTGAGTTTAATAATTGATTGTGTCAAACCATTCTTCAACATGCATACACATAAATGTATTATTCTGCCCACCCACACATCTCACAACGTCTCTCCCCCTCCCCATCCATCGAAGCACGACATCATGCATAATCAATCTCCTTTTGTTCATCCAAACATGACTTTCCTTTGGCTCCGCTGTTCTTGCCGTGTCGTTGCCCCGCCCCCTGTTCGATCACTGGGGCGGCCGTTGTCATCACATACAAACAGTGTCCTGTGTCAGCGCAGCGTTACAGGAACGAGGGACGAGGGAGGGAGGAGAAACTCAGGGGAGTAATTACCAAGTTGGAGGGTTTCCAGTCATCAGAAAACCTGAACACTAAGCACTACACCTCAGTCGATTTGACCACAAAGATGCAAGTGATGCAAGATCAAAGGAGATGATCTGCTGTACTACTCAGCCTGCCTGCTGTGTACTGCTCAACCACATACACATATCAAGGCTTGTGAGCTCACGCTGCGATGACAGGAATCAGGTGAGATCTGGATATTGATGTGAAAATGAAATTACATTTATATTGGATGTTGTACAGGTCAGCTTTATGCACCCTGTCTGTGCCAGTATGGGGCAACACGCAGAGCTCTCGCTTTGACGTCTTTCTGCTGAAGCATTACAAATGAATGTCATTGAAATATGTGCCGTTGATTTCATTTCGTTTTGGATGATAGCACATGGAGATTGGATTGGTAAGAGTTTTCTGGCGTAATAATTGAACAAAACAAAATCCTGTACGGTAAGAACTGAATCAGGTATTGACTTGAACCCACTTGAAGAAAGTGCTGAACGATTGATTGGTAATGAAAGACAAGCAGGCCGATATCTGCAGCACAAACCACAAAGAGTAAGCGTATTACCAGCATCATTTACAGTCAACCCGTTTAAGCGGCATGTTGGTATTGGTATTAGAACCGTAGACACAAACTCAAGCACACAGCATATCGTTTGTGTAAATGCCAGCAGTTGTTGATTAAAGTTGCCTAATTCCTAGACCAGTCAAAGGTTTAAGGACTTTATTTAATTCTTTAATGATTCTATCATCATGATTGATTTTTTACGTCAAGTTACCCAATCATCTGTAACTACTACTCTACCGATAGCTTCACTACAAATAGTATTATAAATTCACTTTTATTATTAAAGTTTTCCCTTGGATCATGTGCTCAAACTTAAAAAGTTGAAATAGGATACAAGGGATAAAACACCATCTGCCTTAAATGTGGTTGCATGTGTCTCCATGGATTTGAAAGGCACATCGGGCCAGCTGTTACTGTCAACGTTCAGTGCCGCCGAAAAACGGGTGTGAAGTCGGCAATGACGCGCTACAACTTCAACACCAGCACCTTTCCCCCAACCAGCAGCGGCCCATTCATCTGAGGGGTTGAAGTGGAGCACCGTGTCCAATACTGTTCTCATCCGCTTCCCCATGCTCGCAGCCAGCTAAAATAACTCACTCCTCCCACACCAACAGCAGACGCACAACAAGGGAGAGACCGACAACAAACCGGGGTGTCTCTATTAAGAGAGGATAGCAACAACGTGGCACTGATGTAATTACTGTATTACAGCTGTGTAAATGGATTTAGATTATTACTCTGCCACCCTTGAAGGACAAGCATTACAAAAGAACCCACTCGGATGTATGTGTGAGGCTGTGCCGGTCATCCAGGGGGTTTGGTTGGGTAGTCGCTTTGGTCCACACTGGAATAGGCAACCCTCATTTTGGACCAACAGACCTCGAGAAACCCGGGAAAACAACTTTTCACAGCAGACATTTTAGTTTAATTTAGTTATTGGAAAAACCAACACTGTCTAGCTGCTTTAGCCAGAGGGCTCTTGGTTTAACTGTCCACACACATGCACACAGAGATTCAACCAATCTGCATGCAATATTCATTCAACCCCCCAGGGTCCAACTTTTCACCTACGAATCCCGAGGGTTTGTGTTCCATAAACGAGAGAGCAAAACAGGGGAGTTACTACTAAACGATGCAGTGAGGAAAACAGAGAAAGCGCTATAAGCTACGGGGGGGGGGGGAGCCGATCCGCCCCAGCAGCAGCAGCAGCAGCAGACACCTTTTGAATTATTGAAGCGGACAAGACGGCACACAAACAGTAACTGTTACCCTGGCCTCAGGGGGGGAATTAGATAATGAGCGATTCCATCTGACATGGTTTTAGAGACCATAAACATCAGAGTGAGATGAAGAGGGGGAGAGATGCTGACATTGATCGAAAGGGGAGGTGTGAAAAGGAGTAACAGAAAGCCTGATTTATTTCACACAGTGATGCTCAGGGGAGGGAAGACTACTGTAATGTCATCTGCACTTGTCAGTAAAATCCACGGCATTATATAATTGATCGCGCTCCCTCTGAAGCATGTAGCCCAACTATTTATTCCAAACAACAACGTGTGATCGGCTATCACGACTGGCAAAGCAATGACTGCGTCTATCGTCTGAGTTAATACTATCAATCAAAGCTCGGAGCTAAACCCTCATTACATAATACTGGAGCGCGCTACGTATCGCGAGATATAAAATATGATTATTAGGACTGAAAAAGAAAATCAACAACACTGATGAACGTTTGTCTGAGCCTCATGTTGCCTATTGATGTGGTGTAATATTTTTGTGTGCAGCTTTTTATTGAAGTGGAGAGGCTGCACTGCACTCCATTTAGGTGAGCTAGTTCCAGGGTGTTGGTAGGGTCGATGAAATTTAGGCAACAACAACTCATCTGCACTCATTGCAACATATAAAACTGATTTACAAAAAGACAAATCGTACACTGGCATATGGAGGGATGCACGGGGAGCCCAACCCTGAGGAAGAAACATCTGATCATACAGAAGCAGCCATTGCACAGCAGGGGGGGGGCAGCTTCATTAATGGCAACAGCAACATTCACACAAATATATGAAAAACTATTCAGACATTTAGAGTAAAGTTCTCTCATCTGACACACTGTCACGGTTTGGCCTCGCTTCCTGTTTTAGTTTGAAGTTTCATGTCTCTTGTGGTCCTGGGTTAACTTCACTTCCTGCCTTGTCTTGTGATTGCGTGATTGTCTCCACCTGTGTCCAATCACCTGCACCTCCCTTGTGTATTTAAGCCCTGTGTGCCTGTTGTCCTTTGTCGCGTCATTGTCTATATGTCCCTCGTCGTTGGAGCACGTTATTGGTTTGTCTAATAAAGAGCACTTTGATGGAAGAAACTCTGCGCATGAGTCCTCACTGCAGCATGCCCCAGCCGAAGTGTGACACACACACACGATGATCAAAACAACCTATTATGCATGAAACTATATGCGCATGTTTCCATGTATACACACAAACACACTTTTATCAAAAGCAGATGATACAGATGTGAGTTAAAACCCACTGCATTACAAACATATATTTGCAAAAAAGTTTCTGTCATTAGTATTATACAAATTTTCTAAATACAACTGCAGACTTCCATGAAAATGAAATTATCTGCATCTGCATCTGTGGACCATCTTCTATGCCCGCCCACTTTTATTTATTTTCTGTTTCACTGGATAATAATCGAAGAACAAAAGCTCAAGACACTGTAACTTTTGTTATTCATTGGGATCCTAAATTGCATCCACTACCCGTAGCTGAAAGGCCAATATTGTGTTTCTGTTGATTGCTCCAAAACATTCTGAGGAACATTCAAAAGCACATATTTTCCCTCTAATCTGCATGCTATTCATCAGTGTAAATGGTTTTGTTGTAAGTTGCCTATAGGGCTGGAGATGTCTGCCTTCTGTCCGTTATAAAGCTACAAGACGGCACTCAGCTCGTGGTGCAAAGCGCCCAAAGAATACGTATGAAAAACTCAACAGCAACGTCAATGGTCTGTGGGTGGTTTCTTTGTCCAACGCTTTAAACGTTAGCAGCAAAGCATTTCTTTAAAAGAATCAACGGCTTAGCAGGAGCGCTTGATACCAGCGCCAAATAGACCGATAGAAAGACAATCCCAACAGCGAGAGAGAGAGAGAGAGAGAGGAGCTGCCATGTCATGCTGGCAGAAGCACACACACATGTATGTTTTATTGATGATGGATTCCACATTTCTCCCATCCTTCCCTCCTTGGCCTGTTCATCTGTTCTGCCGCAGTGTTGATAGGCTTCACATGAAAGCTCGTCCTCTTCCCTTCTCTCCTACCCTATTTCCCCCCATTTCCTCTTTTTTATCAGCAGTCAGTTTAACACTGGCAGTCCTTTAGCTTCCATGCTTTGTCTGCCTGTCTCTGTTGTGTCCTCCAACACACACACACACACACACAAAATGCAGTCCAAAACCGATTTATCCTGGTCATAGGGGACGGTGACCTCTGTCTAGCCTGTGACCGAACTGTCCTCCAAATGTTAGTTTGCGCGTGTGTGTGCGTTCCGGCATGTGTATTTGTGTGTGTGTCTTCCAGTCTCTGCACACACTTATTGATTGCATCAAGGCTCCAATCAGGGTAACCAGGCCCTGTAAATTTACTGATCGATCCCTTCAAGAGCCTCGGGGTGGATGGGAAGCTGTGTGTTGTGTTGTGTTGTGTTGCCAGAGAGAGATGTGAACACTTTCCACAATTCAGTTTAAAGGGATACAACGCGACAAGGAAGACTCTCATTCAACATATAGATAGAAGGCTCGCAAATTTCTTAATTGAAGTGAATAGCTGACTGCCAGAAGTATGCATGCAGAAGGAAGGTCCGGCAAAGGAAAAAGGGGTTGAAAGGAGAAGGAGGTTTATTTTGAAGGACACCGTTTCATCGGGAGTTAGTGGAGTGCAAAACGAGTGAGAGAAGAGCCCGGGAGTGGAGGCAGGGGATGAACGGTCTGAAGAGAAAGTAGAGAGGCAGCTTAAAAGGAGAAAAAGAAATGTAGGACAGAGCAGAGGAGAGATAAGAGAGAATGACAGGTGTTCACCCGAGACCTTGCTTAATTGACGTGAATACTGTATGTCTGCAGGGGAGTGTTCACTCAGAGGGTTTATGCGTGTGTGTGTGTGTGAGTCAGCGAGAGACGGTGAAGGTGACTTCAGGGTTTGTCTCGTCTAAGCTGTTCCTCTAAAACCGCCCCCCCCCCCCCCCCCCGCCCTCAGCTGCGGATTTAGGACACACGCACACATACAGCAGGGTGCCAGCGAAGACACAGTGGAAGAGGCCCCGCTCGTTTGGGCTCTGGGGGAAGCTCCCTGGTGGGAGTGTGTTCACCGTGTGTCAGAGCGGGGGGGGGGGGGGGGGGGTCGAGAAAGAACAATGTGCAGGCGCAGCAAAACCCTCTACTCCACAAATATAATACAGACTTGTATACATGTAACACGCACCGCAATGTGATAGCACACACGCACCGCTTTGATTAAGAGAGGCGGCGTGGTTCGGTGACTGGCGCCCCCCCCCCCCCCCCCCCCTGGAGAGACCGTCGTCTTTGAGAAGTAAATAGTGAAGATAAAGGATGACAGAATTTAATTGTCACCATGAGACAGGCGGCTGGCTCCGCCACACGCTGTCACAATGCAACCACGGCAACATGTGCACGCTAGTTTGTAGCTGTCTCAAGAGTTTCCTTAACACCGACTCCACCAACTAATGAACGGGGGGGAGTCTGGGGACGCCGTGCACTCAGACAAATGTACGAGGATATGTGCAGCACACCGCCGATGTTCCTGGCTGATCAGATTTAGTGCTTTTCGGGGCACAGCTGACAGCACGCGAGCGGCGCAGGAAGGAAGCATGAGAGGGAAAGAATGGGAAGGCTGACATGGAGGAGAAACAAACAAACAGACTGAAAAAAGTGCAATCAACTTTTCCTCTTCCTGAAGATAGGAGCAGGTCTGCCCGGATGGCACTGACAGCCATTTCTGTCACTGTTTGCAGAGACGCAGGAGAGAAGATTATACAGGACAACTCGAGACGCCTGTGCGTTTGTCCAAATTAAGATTCAAATCAGTAAAAAGAGCACTGGGTGACTCATGAAATCACATGGTCCTGTCCATCAGTTGTCTGCATGTATTCCCAAAGTAGATCAAACTATGTTATTGTTATACAGCGACTCTCCGACAGCAATGCTTACCAAGCTTTTACTCCAATACAAACACCACCAAAAATCCCCTCAAACTACATAAATCCATCAATAATAAGCTTTCTCATGCCAGGCTGGCTGCAACCGGTCAGTTCAGCAATACTCAGATCATAATGTGTGCGCTGTTATCTGATAGACTTCACTGCTGTGTAAAAAAGCAATTACAGCGTGAGCTTTTCAAACCGCCGATTTCCAACCTTTCAACAAACGCTTCAATAGTTTGGTTCCAAATGATCGGTACTTCCTCTTTTGGAAGCGGAGACCACAGAAGGCCGAGGTAAGCGGTTCCAGCACGAAAGACGTGCAATGCAAAGTGATTTGGTATACACTTTAGAAATAGTTACTGACTATAATTATCAACTTGTGTACAGCTGTGTACAGCTATAGCTACAGCGTCCTCAGGCTCACCCGACTAGCATATGCAGTGCAAACCTGTCCGAGGAGAGAGCTGTCGGGGGAATACGCTTTTTTGTTTTACTGCAGCTGCTTTTACCACTGAATACCCCCTAATATATGTCAACAATACCAGGCAGCTGCAGGCCTACAACAAAGCTGATTCTGCTTGAAACACAAGCACGGCTGAAGTCAGTGCCGCATTCAATGTGTGTGTACGAGGCAGTGAATAAGAAAAAAAGGAAAATAATTCAAGCTTGACCAGTGATTTGAAAAAAAAGATTAGCAAAGTTGGTCAAGCAGATTCAAAGATTAAGGAAATATTGAATTGGTCAGAAACATTTAGATCTTCTAATAGGCTGAATAAGCTATTTAGCGCACCACAGACTAAAGCGCTGAGGAAAAGAATAAGACCCTTTTCCAGAAGATAACTGAACTAATCAGATTCCGACTGGCTCAGCAAGCTGGCCTGTCTACGGGATCCAAAGCAAACCCACTGTGTCATTTTTTCCACAACCGCTTAAATGTTTATTTATTCCAACTGAAATACATGTCTGCATTAAGCAACAAAGACATTGGCTTGTTTTAGAAAATGTTATTAAGGAAGGACATTTCTCTTTTATTTCCACTTCACGTCCCCCCCTGGATTGGAGTGGACTAGAATAAACCGTCTGTCTCCATTAGAGGCCTTTTGTCTGGAATGTGCCGAGCAGAAGAAAATAAGTCAAATCCTATTTTCCTTCTGTTTTCAAGATAAACCACCTGAACTTTGACTGTTAACAATTGCACCCCAGCTCCCCTGCCAACAAATGGACGCTCATACATTATGCAGACAGAGCAAGTGGCTCATCAAGGATGCAGAGTGAAACCAGGCAGGCAGGGGGGAACACTGGAGAGGAGGAGTCACGGGTGAGGGCACATGGAGTGGGAGGGGGGAGGGAGGGGGTGGGCCGAGAGGGCCATGGTTGAAGAAGCACGGGATCATTCACAGCTCTGGAGACAGAGGACAAAATTGAGTGGAAAAGAGAGGCATGGAGTTTAGGACTCGATGAGAATTAAGATGATGGTTGAGGTTGATATTGCTTTATTTACAAATGTCAGCACAACTTTAAAATATCTGGATGTCACAGTTTCAGACCACCATTGACAACCACGGGGTTTGTCCCATATTTCTAAAACTGTAAACTTTGCTCTGAGAAAAGTTTCACACTATTGAAAAGGGCCTTTGAGCACATCATGAGGCCAAAAGTCAAAAAGGTGGCCCAATGTCCACTGAAACCTCTTCAGGCCACTGTCATGTTTGGAGTAATCCAAATGCAAACTACCACCACCATCACCCTGATGGTGCCTTGTTGTCATACCTCCAGTGGAGGCTACATTCTGTACACAAGCTTGTCCATGAGAAAAATCTCATGTCTCAATGTTCATGGCATGATGCATTCAGTGCGATTACAGCTCTGATCCTTTTAATTTCCCCATGAGGAGTTGTAAAACTGTTCAAATCACACCGTCTGGCAGCCTCACATATATTCTCTTCCAGCTCCTCATTGAAGACGTATAATGTTTGCGCTGAATGTAAGATTTAAACCATGTTTATATAGCTGCACCTTTTTATGAATTAGAAATACTGTGGATGTTTTGCGCATCATTTTTTTTTCTTACACAGTTCTCCCCGACCCCTCCCAGATTTCACCGTAATATATTAGGTGTCTTTAAAAAGAATCTGGCTGCACAGCACCTGGCTCACAATAATTAGACCTACACGTTGGCGTCGCTGCAGACAATCATGCCTATACTTCATATTGACTTGCATCAAATGTAAATGCAGCGCTTACTCAGCAGTGTATTCACAGGTTATCCTTCAGAAAAAAGGTTATCGAGGACATTTCATTTCTTTCCATGACTATGTGTTTGTATTGAATTGTCAGAAGCTGGCGACCAACTGAGGAGTTATCATGGAGGCTTCTGAGATATAATCTCATGCCTGATAACCCTGAATAGACTACGCAGACACAGCCACACACATGTGCCCTAGCACATGTGCAGCCACTAGTCTTTTACATTTACTGCATGTTCCTTTTTTACCAATAAATCATAAAGGAGAGGAAAAATACAATACATAAACCATTACTGCAGAGGCTGTTGTGCATTTTATGAAGCACCACCGGTGCTGTCCATAATAAATCTGACTGCCTGAGATGATGGAGTAAGTTAAAAAAGCCCAGTATTACAGTAAGACTACTTCAAATAAAAAAATTGTATAGTATAATAGCATTTCATAATTTCAACAGCTTCTTTTCTTTTTTTTATGTTTTTTTTTCCAGTTCAAACTCACGTCTCTGAATCTGTTCCAGGATCTGTCCTTGTACTGGGAGACGGAGCTCAGCCATTTGTCGTTAGTGCTCCCGGAGACCGTGGATTCTCTGCTCAGCAGAAGAGCCACGGCGGGCAGCAGGAAGAAGAGCATCTTCTGAAAGCGAAGACAGAGACGAGGAGACACAGGGGGACATGAGACGGATGCCATTCGGAGCGAAGTGCGCGAGAGCAGAGTGAAGTGAGACGGAACGCACAACTCCCCCCCCCCCCACCCCCCCGTGACGCACGTGAGGGGTCCGGGTCACGGCGGAACGTTAAAAGCCTCCGAAAGAGCCACAGTTGTGACGTGACTCCGGAGTGCTCATTTTGATCAAAGTGCTGATCCTCTTTTTTTCCTAATCGGATTAGAAACATTGGAGAGTTGTCACCGCGGCAGATGGGGGCAACGCAGTTACGACCATACACCCCCCCTCCCCTCCCGCCAATTTAAATAGCAATTAGCCGCGCCAACCCCCCCCCCCCCCCCCCCTGCATTTGCCTTCGCGCCCATCTGCTTTGTACTTCTGTATCTAGCAGAAGCGTCACCGTGCAAACGGGACTCACTTTCATAAGCAGTTTTATATTTCTTTGACAAACAAAAACATATTGTTTTAAACGGCCAAGAATAACCAACACATGAAAACCTACCGGGAATAGTTCGCTGATGTCCAACGTGTCGATTCGCACGAGGAGAATAAATCCCACTTCCTCGCGCACTCCGGTGGCGCGCGACTGCTCCGACCGACGGCAAAGAGGGAGGTGCGAGGACGAGCGTACCCTCGGTCACTAGACACCGTCTCTCCCCCTCTCTCTCTCTCTCTCTCTCTCTCCCTCCCTCTCTCTCTCTCTCTCTCTCTCTCCCTCTCTCTCCACCACGCACTCACCGTGTCATTGGTTTGTTTTCTCACCACCGCGTCGCAGCGCCGTGTAACATTTCATCTTAGTCACGCACCTCTGTTGTGGAGTTTCAAAGCTAATCAAATTAGGACACGTCGACCAATCTGCTATAAAAGCTGTCTTTCAGCTCCACGGACAGACGAAACGCTCTTTTTAATTAAGTGAAAACACTACTCGTAAATGGGCCATGTAAGTAGGGCGTTCGTTTTAGGGGGAATGTTACGGTACACGTTTAAATATTTCATCGGCAACTCTGCTGAGCCTCTCTCTGGGTTCTCATGGCTTTGTGCGTGTGTGTGCGTGTGTGTGTGCGCGCGTGCGTGTGCACGTGCGTGTGCGGTGAGGGGTACAGGCATCCCTCTCATCCACCCAGTTTAATTGCCTTGTTTGGCACAGAGGAGATTGCTCCACATCTTCTTGCCTTTCACATACAATCATATTGTTTCTATTGTGGTAAGCACAACAATTCTCCTTTGCAATGTGTGAACTTTTGGAAGGTGTTACCATTATGAATCTACAGTAGTTTGGCACAGCAGTCAAAAGAAAGACTGCAGTTAGCTTTTGCAATTCTGTATTAATCTTGTCCTACTACAAAAGTCACTGCAGGGGTTATGTTTTATTAAACCTATATTTCAAAATGCCATTTTGATTGGTTAATAATCTAAATTTCGGTCGACTTTTTTCCTCCAGGAGAGCTAAACCGTAGGTCATGGGCCGACAGAAATTCTTCTTTTTGATTATTGCTCTTTGTCGCAGAATTCATTAAAAATGAAAAAGGTATAACTCAAGGTTTATGCAGTATTAGTTAAAAAGTGGAAGTCTTGTCAAGTGACCGACTCCATCTTTATTCATGAGAAACTGTCTGTATAATATTTGTCCACATTATGTAAAGTCTTAAGCATTAATTGGGTGGAGGAAGCATGTTACATGCTTTGCAGGTATTGTGCTTTCTGATACGGTCTTTAACAAAAAACTGGAGCAGGCCTCAGAATTTGAATGAAGTAGCGTAAACACTGGAGATGGAGGAGATGTTGATGAGGCTGAAACGTTTTTAACTCCAGCTGCATGCTACGATTACAGCGTATAGGGTACAAACACAGTAATGTGCACATTATAACGTATAAATGAATTATATCGGTTATCTGTCATTTAAAGTGGCTGCTGGTCAACGATAATCAGTCCAAATGAAAGTGGTCATGCAGATTTACATATATTGATGAACAAATCCTTAGCTGGCATTCATTGAAATTGTGTTTTCATGTACCTCATTATTTATTTAGAGCTAGGCTCATTGTGTAAGCATTCTTCTTTACAATGGGATATGTAATCTTGATGTGCATTGGCTTGTCCTCTGCCGTGTTCAGTCTTTTGTGACAAGATGAGATAATGCTTAAATATTAGAGCTATTAAAGCTAATGGAAGTGAAGGTTTGCATAATATAAGCTTATAATGAGACTTCCCACTTTAAAGACATGTATCTCACTGTGCCATCTTACACTGTAAAGTACTCAATAATTGGTTTCATTGGAAAGTCCAATAAGCAGCTTATGAGCTGAATGAATAGGAGACCCTTGATTTTGACATTTAGAGTCAGACATCATAAGAGAATATGTTAATAGTTATGTTGCCAGTGTTAAAAGGTTGCCTGACATTTACAATAAATGTGGGTATAGTTGAAGTTCTGGGAAGTGAGGATGAGTATTTGGCCTTCAGCTGACTCTCCTTTCATGTTCTAGGCTTTTAGCTGACACCTGAAATCCAAGGCATGACATATGATGTTTGCATTGTAATTAACCATTTAAATACTAAAGCATATTCTATATTAGCGTGAGTACTAACGGTACAGATGTTAACGACAGATACACAGTAGTAGTCTAAAGTTTGGACACTGAGAAAGTGGTTCCAGACTTTTGTTCAGAGAACAATAGTTATAGTTATATGATCTCATATTTTAATGCTTTATATGCTTTAAAATAAAGAAAACAGGAATACTTAATGATGAAACAAGATTAAAATTGTGTATTTACATGTGTGCTTGTGAATGTGTGTTTGTGTGTGTTTGCGACAAGACCCGGAGAGAAGCGAGATGGGAAAGTTTGCGGGTGATGTTTGAAAGTGAGCAGTGGGGTGTGATGGACTGTTTCTTAATGAGCTATGTGTCCGTAACGTAACGCGCATGTGCACGAGAACTTCAGTTCCACTCGAGCGACTCTGGAGAAAAAGCTCTGTCAGTGTGCCTGAGATATGGAACATGATCATGAAGCTTATCAGCCTCTGGAATGATATCTGCCCGAGCTGTCTCACTGTGCATGGTGCCAAATGTTGCAAAATATAGCATTTCCATCCCACAACAATGCACTTTTCTGCCGAGTGCTCTTGGGGGCATTGAAAAATCCAATCATGCTTCTGTTCCACATAGGATGAAAATAGGAAAACTCATAGAGCATGAAACCCACCGGCAAATGGGATGAAGAGCATAAATGTCTCTGCATCCTGGTGGATGTTTTTTTTTTACACCGGGTACGTATCCTAATCAGTTCCTCATCAAGGGCTTTGGTGACAGTAAACAGAGTATGCTAGTTTCCCAATTTAAAAACAGGACTAATCTAGCATACAATGATAATGGGATAAAATTCCACATGTAAACACATTAAGCACACGAGACCATTTTAGAAACAACCCACCAATCCGCTTTGAGGTCTACAGCTCTTATTTGTCATCTTTTTTCAAAGCAAAGAAATGGGTGCCTTTTTTTCGTTATTTTTCTTGAGAACTCTGTGAAATGTTTGAAATGATTTTGAGCTGAAAAAGTTTCAGCTTCAAATATGAGAAGAGACAAAAGGGAAAAGAAGAAAACGAGGTGGATATCCCTTGAAAATGAATTATTATTATAAAAGGGGCGCTTTGCTTATTAGGTATGTTGAAATCATTTCTTCTCCACTTACACATAATTGGAGGAAATGACACCACAACAGACCATTCTAGAAAGTCCGTTGTTTTGACACAAGGACATTTTAATTTGACATGACTAAGCTGTGTTGGCCTCTATAACAATACTGACCCAGAAGCAGCACGACAAAGCACCCGAGTCCTCCTCATTCTTCTCTGGTCACGGGGGGAAAGACGTGGTCAGAGACAGAGGACTGGGTGAATGACCGGGGAAGAGTCGGCAACCGGAAATCAGCCCGAGAGAAAACGTGGGGAAGGTCTGTCACCCGGCGGAGAACCATCCGGCAGCAACTGAGGGGTTTAAATACTGAAGTGAGTGAGTGTGGTGGACAGGTGAGTGTGGTTGGGCTGACAGGTGGAGGTGCACAGAATGACCTAATTACGTGGAGTGAGAGGTGGAAATGACACCTTTAACTTACAGCAGTATCTTCATTTTAGAGCGGGTGAACTTTATTGTACTGGCAACTGTGAAGGGAAGGCCCGAGTTAAGTGGTGAACGGGATTCTCACTCATTATCTGGCATGCCGATCACGTGATCAAGTACGAGCATTACCCGTGATCTAGTGATGCTTCGAACGCTTCAGGCAGAGGAACTGTCCGAGTTTATTTTGTATTCAAACCTTTTCGAGGGAGAGGTGGCCAAGACAGGCAGCAAGATGGAAACACATGGTTACAAACACAAACCACAAAATAAGACCGGTTAAAAGAAACTAAAAGTTTAGGAGACAGTGACGTAACCGGGATCATTTAAAAAAAAGAAAGAAAAAAAGCTTGACATTTTTGAGATTCTACCTGTATTTCCTTCATTTTACATGTAAAAGCAGTGAGTGGCGTCAGTTCTTTAAGTTTTAAATGTTTCTGGGACATTGTCCACGATGAGGGTGCCGAGTACATGAAAGCACTTTTTCCCATTTTTCCCTTGGCAGACCAAGGATTTCCTTATTGATGAATATGTACCGATGACAGAGCCCACTGAAAGTAGACGCAACGTCGCTGCAGAAAAACAAACACGTTCCTCCAACAAAGAAGAGTATTTAAGCTACATGAACAAAATATAAATTGTTAATGAGTGGGCTATCTTCTCGCCTCAGTTCAGTCCCAGATCTTCCCCCCCTTGTCTCCAGTCTCGTACAAGGCTAAGCGAAGGCTAACTGGCTGGAGGAGGTGGTGTTATATTTATTATACGAACAAGGGTATCAACAGTGGTATCAATCTCCTCATCCAAAATCGGGCAACGAGGCCAATGAGCATATATCCCAAGATGTCAAACTAATCCTTCAGAATACCATAATTAGGATTTTGCTGCAGGCTTGTTGAGGTTCACGGAGGACTGAAGGTCGACGCGCGCTTTCCATGGAGCTGCAGGTAAATAAAATCAGAGAGCAATTCATCAACTTTTTTTTTGAATCTCAGAAGCAAAGGAAAGAGAATTGATGCTAGAAAACTAAATTCAGGAATTCTCCTCACTAAAAATGTGAATACTATCCAACAAGAAAAGCTGAAGATGTGTTTACTTTCATATCAAAGATCATCAAACCATGTCCAATGATCTCCAAAATACCAACACAATCAAAATATGTTGTACACCTCAGGAGGAACAAAGTAACACACAGAGCTCAAATAAATCTTATTATAACACCGATAGATGAAATTCAGCGTTCTGATTGGTTGAGAGTGAGTCACGAGGGGTGCATTATTGAGCAATAATGTACAGTTGCTGTTCACATTGACCCGAGCGTTCCATATCACTGCGCACTCAAAGTAACACGTTAGATTTTGCGGGACCGTTAGTTGACCTTTTAGCTTTTAGCTCGGTGGCAATCGACTGGAAATGCCACAAATGATCATTTTGAGGCTACCTTATTGCTTAATTACCAAACATGCCTCTATGGAAACATCTGTGGCCCATACCGAACAGTTCCTAACATTGACATGCATACGTCCATGAAGATAAGACATACAGACTTAACGTGAGACAGGAGAGACATGACTCAGACAGCGAGGCCGACGGTGAGTTTACAGCCAAGGACAAGGTCGGGATAAGAGACTCCTTCAATGGCTTAAACAACGAATCTCTAGCACCACTTTGCTGCGCAGCTCGTGTTGTGTTCAGGGTCCAACAACAGTCAAGAAGAGCAGAGGACACAGAGGAGGTGAAAACAGTTTGGGTTTCTGGAACCGGCAATGACACAGGGAGGTTATCTCCTTACAGCAAGCCTCTGTTCAAGAGGACGCAACAGAGAAAAAGAGAGCCGGGCCCGCCCCCAGGGCGGCAGGAAAGCAGCGACACGTCAGTTCACCGAGGTCTCCCGGACCAGGCAGCGAGGAGAGCCATTCTCGGGAGGACGTTCTCACCAGAGGAACCGCTTTACCTCAGGGAGGACGTTGGACACCATGTCAAGGACTCTCACCTGCACGAAGCCGAGCCGGCGCCTCCTCACCTTGTTCATTACGAACAACTCTCAGAGCTATTTGCTCCCAGTAGGAGGTTTATTTCCAGGCTAAGCTTGTTGGAATTTATTTCATTGTACAGTATATGCCATGTTTAGATTATGTTTAGAGTGTTGGTGATTTTGCAACACGTATCATTTCTCTGGTTTGTGCAACAAAGACAACAAAAATGTAAGGGATAAACAGGGATACATCTGAGATAATTAGGTTAGGAAATTGTAATAATAAAACTGTGTGAATATCCGTCCCTATCAGCTAAAGGGTTCTGTGACAAGAGACACTAAAAATATGAAACTATTATTCCAAAGCACTTTTCTTGTGCTCTTTCCTTGTTACCAATGCACATAACGATGCTTATTTACAACTTAACTACCCTCTCAGCTACGTATTGAGGGAGAGATATTTATTTCCTCCCAGATTATTGACAATTTGAAACAAATGAAACATTTGATTGATGCTGTAAAACGAATCAAATTTTAAAGTCTGGGCTATAAAAAGCATTTGGGTTTTGGATTTGGTCTTTCATTTCTAGGTGCTAGTTATACTTTTTGGTGAATCTCAAGAACGCAGTTCATTTGAATTTGAGGCTGATGAGAAAAGATGATATGTCACTCAAATCAATCATGATTTAAAAGCTATGTGGGGCAATATGTGGGTTTCATTTAGCCTTTTTTCGCAATCAGGCAATCTGAACGGAGTGAGGATGACGAGCGAAGGTGGAACACATCTGCTGTTCTCACCACTGCATCCCAGCCTGATAAGATGAAGCATCCTTCCTTCTCCACCCACAGCGACAGACTGGGAATTCCATAACTGACCACCGCAGTGGTGCCGCAGAGTGGGAGGAAATAGACTACCTTCATCAAGGATTTCTCTAAGGGAAGTTGCAGCCTGGAAAGTTAATTACATTCTGGATCTGCAGGAAAAAATAACACTCACCTACATTTCATTATGTCTCAACTTTTTTTAGTTGAACTGTTACTTTTTGTGTTTAAATATACTGTATATTGGGGCTTTTGATAACATTTACAGTATGTGTTGCCTGCAAATCCTTCAACAGACACAAGCGGTGGAGGTACCATCTTACTGCCAGTAATTAAAACATAGGGACAAAGAAAGAGACAGAGATAAGAAGGACATTTTGTCTTGTGTGAGTCGACTGTGTCCACACATTATCCACATGGAGAGCTGGTTTAATATCATCAAATTAATGTTTGAAAACTCAATGGACTCCTTAAAACCCGTGTTTGCAGACACTGGCAGTATAAATCTTTGAGTGCTCAAGAAATCACTCATTCCTTCAAATATTTGACACTGACGGAGTTTGACTGCCAATTAAGATGACTTTTCTGTCCATCATTCTGTATATTTTCTCTTCATTTTCTTTTGTTGAGGTCCAACAATAATCCCAGAGGAGCGCGCTTCACCTCATACCAAAACAAAAGTCAATCAAAAAGAGGAATTCCTGGCATATCTGATTGAAAATATATAAATATTCCACATTTAACAGTCAACTGGCAACCTCTCAAAGTTGAGTTGCAGCCCGACAGATGGATCGTTTAGGCAAGACTGGAGAAATAAAAGAATAACAAATTGATATACAGTGTGTCTTCAACTTGACATTGACTCACTATGACTATGAAAGAGGCAAAAACTGGAAAGTTATTTAGTAGAAAGAGCAAGCAGCAAAGACTGATGTTTCCGTAATAAACTCTCATTTCAAGGGTGATGTATCCAACACAACCTACAAAAAAGTTTCTTTGAGATCTATAGCATCAGGAAGACAGATTTCTTTGCTGTTGTTTGTTGCATTTTGCCGCGGCGGAGGAAACCACTTGGGATGGTTCATGGTGATTCAGCTGAGCCCTGCTGCACAGCTGGGATCCAGTCGCCTCCGCTGCTTCTCCAGAGGGACGCTGGGTCTCTTTTCGATGTGTTGAAAAACTGTTTAAATAATTGGGAGGCGCAACAGAACAGTCTAATGTAAAAATAAAAAAAAACTCCAGGGTGAAAGAAATGAAACTGGTGGTGTTGTGAAAAACAGCTTTGTTAGATTGTGGCTATTGTGAGAATGATGAAAAAACATTTCAAATTTTAAAGAAGTTTGGAAACAATCTTGATTTGAGCTTGATCACATGGCAGCGTGTCTTTCTTAAACCAATCTTCGGATAAATGAAGGTGACGATACTCTGCAGGTCAGACTTTCTGACCTTTTTCAATCCCTTCTCTGGCCCAATCAAATTTGACTGATGGATTTATTGACTTTTCCTGCACTTTGTACATCTCTTACCATTATCTTAAGCTTGTTGTCAGTTCTTTCAAGAGTCAGATCATCCAGCCGGTTATTCTTTCTCGTTCACTCAGCCAAACATTGCATCCACTGCAAGTTTTCCTCCTCATCTCTCTCCTCACTTCCACTTTGCTTCAAAATGACGAAGTACATCTCTTGTTATTCTCTGCACTTTTCTCCTCTGACTTTAGATTATTCTCACTGTCCCATCTCACAATCGCTCTCTCTCTCAGTTTCTTTGGGGTGTGACCCAAATTGTTTCAGACAGGCATGGCATGTCTGCCAGTGACAGAGGCCCCTTTGTTGGGCTGCAGTTGAAAACATTCCCACAGATAGAAGGATACAGCAGAGAGACAAACACGGACGGTTAACTGTCTCCTTTGGAGCTCTATCGCAGGATCAGACAGGTTTTTATATTAGATGTCAGTCACACAAACAGCGCCAAGACCTTTCCAAGGGCAGTGGAGTGGCTCCACGGACCACATTCAGAGCAGGAGTTTAATCATGCTGCAGCTGTCAGTGAAGAACTCTTCCTAGCAGAAAGCCAAACTAAAGATGAATATGAACTTGGCACACACCTACGCCTTCTTCAGAAGGGTATGTGTGTAACCTGTTGGTTCAAGTAGAAAAAGCACTGTGTTGTGATACAGAGAGAGAAGTAGAAAGGAGACAAATTTGATTGATTGATTATGCACTACGAATATCCTTCGCGGAAACGATAAAGTTGACCTGGGGCCACCGGCTAAGATCTCACACATTGTTTTATCGCACTCCGAGAAATAACTTTCTTCACACGCACCAACACACAGGGCGTGAAATCTAATCCCCACCCTGTGAAACCACAGCAGTCACCTGTGAAGATTCCTCTAGCCCTCATCCCTTTCTACAGATGAAACACAGCCAGGGGTGCCTGGTTGGCAGCTTATCAGCCTGTAGTAGCTCCAAAACAACAAACCAGGCTCGAAGAAGAACACAAAATAAGAAGAAAGCAGATAAACAAGTGACAATGTTGATTTTACAATGTTACAAAAGACACTGTAGAATCTTTACGGCAGGTCTTACCATCCTATTGGACAGTAGGGTTAAGGTTAGGCCTTACCCTACTGGAACTGGAAGTAAACAAACGTACGTTACCTACGTTAAAATCTCTGCCACATTAATCACATAGATGAATGCTTTTATGTTAACAGGCCGAGTCAAAAGAAATTAAACCTATAGCTTTGTCTCGACCAGCTGCCCCACACACACATTAAGTATTGGTATTAACAATCTGTGTACTTTTTCCATATTTGATACAAAGTTTACCACCCTCATTTAAATGTGTGGGAGTAGAAAATGACCGACCCACCCCCCCCTTGGAGAGAGAAGTGAGCAAAAAATGGTGGATTCATAACTCTTTTAGAGTACTGTGTTAGCAAAATATATAGTGGTGGTATTACAGATCAAACCGCCATCAAACAGAAAATAACTGAAGCGAAACCAATGCTTTAAATTGGAGCTGCGCTACAACCACTGGGATTGGAAAGGCTGGAGTTAGGTCATTAGCCCTCAGCGTATGATATCGATGCATTAAGGCGCCCTTTAACGTCCGTAGGAGACACACCAGGCTTTCAACTAAATGCAACGTAAACCCATCCATTAGACCAAGTGTGACATTTGACGAGCCGGGAGTGAGAATGTTTTGAACAGGATGCTTAGGTGGATTGTGATCTATTTACAATATCAGGCAACATTGCTGCGGAAGCCAAAGAAAGAAGAAAGGAAGAAGTTTGTTTGTTTAAATTCATTGCAATGGTGGAGAAAATTAGCATAGAGATATTCTCGAGCAATGTGTTTTTGGCCTTGTCAATAGATTCAGAGAGAGAGAGAGAGAGAGAGATTAGAGGCTCTCAACCCCTTCAAGGTCACATAGAATGTTGGTCTTCTGTTTAGCATTGAACAAGTCAGCACAAACGGATCTTGATCAGGTCATATTCTTACTTGAAGTGGTCCATTCTTTAGTATCTTTCATGTGCTAGGCGCAGTATGGAGCTGGTACATTGAATCTTTAGAACTTATAAGGCTCCTCTGTAGTGTATTGTAAGTACTGTATGTGTTGTTATATGTTTGAGCATCAGCCCACAAGGAACCTGTCAAAAGGAGCCATTGATCAGTGCCATAGGTAGATCGTCAACGACTGGATTATGTTAAACGCTGATAAACTGAGAACAACATATAGCATACAAAGCTATCGGCAACCTTTTTCATGAGGTGGAAACAACACTGACACAATGTTCCAATGTTCCAGAATATCTCTTTCACAAAATCAGACCTAATACTTCCTGATTGTTTTTCTTATGAATTAAAAACAAGAAAAGATATTTAAACACAAAGTTTCACTCAGTAGATACCAGATCTGCTGTATTATGGGATTGAATGTTTATAACCAGGCAGGGATGTAATGTTATAAAAGCAGACGGGGTCGTAGATGCAATCAATTTCAGAGCACCTCTGGTATTTTATTTGCAGAATGTACTGGATCACTCAATGGAACTGAGTCATTGTTATTATTGAGCATTTCAATTTTTATTGTCAGACCTTTTGGAAAGAAGTAGCCTATTTATTCAATAGATGCCCTGGTAACTCTTATTCATCGAGGAAAATACAAAGTTTTTACAAAGTTTTGGTGAGAACCGGTGGTATCGATTGGTTTTTGTTCAATTGTGTTGGTATTACTCAATATCACAAAGCCAACATTTGACTTTAAAATCTGCTTAATATAACAAAACAGTGTCATGAGAATAAAGAAATATAAGCGAGTCCTTATATTCTGTGTGAAGTCGCATGTGCTCCATGGGCATATAGTCCCAATGGCTCTATTGCATAAACAGTGTAGCCTTAATATATACCAACATCATGTTTGTGAAAAAACGTAGCAATCACTGTAGTAAATGATAAGCCGAGGCTATGATATATACAAGACCTGTTGTTGAATGATGTGAGTTGATATACATCATGTAGTTTTTCTTCTATTCTCTCAAACTCTCCCTGAGACCAGCAGCTTTTCATTCCATCTTTGTCTTACGCTCCCAACTCGCCCGGCGAAGTTGGGGAAAACAACGGCAGTAAAGGAGAAGGGCGGAGGAGGCGGAACGTGAGATAGCTGGACTGGGCGATGATGGATATGAAAGATGTTGACAGCACATAAATGGGTGAGAGAGAGTGCGAAGAGAAGTGAGTGTAAAAGATAGTTTGACAGCCACCCACCCACCCACACACACACACACACACACACACACACACACACACACACTACAATACAATACAATAGATAGATTTTGTGGACAAACAGGCAAAAATACTTCATCTGCATAATATTGACTGTATCCACTCTGCATCCCTATGCAGAATATAAAGATGACGTCCTATGACCTGGAGTCAGACCCCAGTGAGGGAGGATTTATTGCGGAAGTAAGAAAGCACAGTTAACAGTGCAGGTTATTTTGATCTACTTGTAGAGGATGACATGGTAGCAACTCAGAGATGCAATGCTATTTGAAAAGGAGAAAGGGGTTGAAACTGAAAATAGGAATAGATGTTGCTTCTCAGCCACTCCCTTAACTCGCACAGTCAAGCTCTCCAATAATAACACGTAATTATAGGTTGTGGTTAAAAATAAACGGGAGGAATAATAAGGTATCAATCAAGTTGGTAAAACGTTTCTCCTTTCCCTCAGTCATTCAGCGTCAAAGTAGGGGCATAAAGAGAGAGTTGTTATTAATTGACCCAGGCTTGTCTTTTGTACTAAATGAGCTTCATGGTCGTCAATATTCATATAAATGCTTTTTCTAATCGGAGAGAGATTAGAAAAGACCCCCGAAGACAAAAATTGAATTAATCTCGCAATCTCTGCTCAAAGCAGCCAAAAGTCGAGAAGAAGCAAAGATTACAAATGGATCATTGGCGTCATTTAACAGCTTGAAGGCTGACACAGAGATCGTAGAAGTAAAGATGGTATTGTTGCTGAAGGATTCAGCTTTTTGGGGTTGTAGCAGAGCTACACGAGAGGACGTGTGATTAAAACACACAATTCCGATTGTGGAATATGTATCTGTTTATAAGGGTGAACAGTACTGGTCAAAAGTTTGGACACATTTTTTCAATCATGAGAAAGTGTGTCCAAACCTTTGACTGGTACAGTACGTATGAACCCTTATAAGATGGACTGATAAATATACGAACGAACATGAAGGGAGCAATGTTTCCAAACAGAATGAATATTCATGAAGATATACAATATGAAAAAAGGAAAAAAGGAAATAATATAAATATAGATAGAACAACATGAATTGTTCATTTTCCCCACGGGGAAATTTGTCTTATCGTCTCCGCCTCACTCATCATCTCAGAGGAAGGTGGAGGAGAGAATCCTTAATGTGGAAAATACACTCCCTCTTTTATTCCTTTCCTGTCTCTTCATCCATACACATATCATGTGAAGATGGTGATGTTTTTTTAATTGAATATATCAAATTACTGCAATAATCAGTTTTTTTTCATTTCCTTTGTAGTCGACACAGGAATGAATTTCCACCCCGTAACCATTTCACCTCCTTCACAAGTCAAGTGGAAAAGGGTCTTTCCACCAAAAAAACCAATGGAATCTCCCCCAATGCAGGAGAGCCGAAGCGGGCAACCATAACAATACATTCGTTCTGTGTGTACTTTCTTGTGGACTGTATTTATCTTCCAGAATCTCTCCATCCGTCCTTTGAAATCCTATTTTTATAACAAACAATAAGATACCCCCACTCATTCAGTTACTACTCCCTGTAGCTGCCAGAGAGCCGGATAAAAGAGGACGGGGGGGTAACATATAAACCAGGGGAAAACCATTTGATTGGCACTGTGTGTGCACCTGTGTGTGCACCTGTGTGTGCATGCGTTTGCAGTCTTGTAACAGTAAGTGTAAATCTGCTAGTGTTAAAATATCAGGCAGAGTATCTAATGTGAGTGTAAATTGAACCCAGTGTCAATATGCGGTTCCCATGGAGCTGTATAAGTGCATGTTTAGGAGCGGCATGAATCCACAAGGTGTTTGAGATGTTGAAATATGAAATATGTTGTAGTTACCTTGGTTACCTTCAAGGCATCTTAACATTTAACATTTTAAGAAGCAAACATGAGGGTTTTTGGGCAATTTTTTGATGTCCACTTGAAGAAAGCTTCCACAGTGTGAATGTGGTTTACTTGTTTCGATCATTCAGTAAATCATCGTATTGCAACACATGTATTGCGATGCGATGATTTACTGAATGATCAGAACAAGTAAACCACATTCTCAATATATTACAAAACATATTACATTTTGCAATCATTTTTTTTTAAATTAAATTGAAAAGTCATGTCTCAACTGACATGAAGATGCCAAAAACATCATATGAAATAAAGTGCAGCAGAAAAAATGAATAAAGATATCATTCACAATGTTTGGTTCCTTCCCATTTATGTCTGATTCCTCCAAACTGAGTTTCTGTGATGTTACTGCCCATACGGCTCAGGTGCTGTGATGTGACCTGATCATAACAGCCGTCTGGTCGTCTCATACCGCGCGTCTGGGCTAATGTCTCTCTGCAGGGGGAGATCAGGGGGGTTGACAAGGCAGGAATGATGTGGGATCACAGAGCGCCACCGTACAAAATACAACCGCTTGCTTGTGAGATGTGGTGACGTGGGACACATCATGCGCAAGAAACGTACCTTTATTTTAAAACTGAATTTAATTTACTTAGTTTGTTTGATATCAATACACATTTAAAAATGAATATGCAATATATATATATTTTCATTTCCAATCTATTTCATAATATAATTTATAACCGCAAACAATTAACGCACTAACTCACTGACTAATTAAGACGGTTTAGTAAATATGAGAATTCTCTGTCAAGGGGTCATTATTTTTTTACAATGCAGTAGAAAAAATATGTCTGTATCACAAATATTTTGAGTCGTTGGTTCAGAACTGTGAGAATTTGGCTAATGTGATAATGTGATTCATTTGCAAACATCAGGTATGCGGATGTAAGGAAATGTCTGCCTTTTTTCACAAAACACACAACGGTACATTTTCAAACCACACCCAGCTTTAGCATCTTCAAATATTACGTTAATTCAACAGTATTTCTCCCCTCTTCGGCACATGTGGAAAAGAAAAAGGTGACGTGGGAAGGAATCCAATTACAAACCCCTTCCAAGAGAAATAATGAAAACTCGAATGGGTTATGTAAATTCTGCCTGCTAAGTGGCTGGGGACAAGCGGGAGATTGTACACACACATGTTAGCCATTTTGCTTCTCTGACGCTTTCATTTTCAATATTCTAAGCCGAATCCATCATTTCCTCCTTGTCACCTATTTGATAAGCGCCGCTAATGTTGCTTAATGAAATTTGGTAAAGCAGGAAAAGCGCTCCATCCGGTTCTCCCCGCATTGAATTAGCTGTCTGGGGAGTGAGGTGACAGAGCGAGAGAAAACCCAGGAGATAGATGACCTCCCCCACTCACCGTCAGCCCACTGAGAACCTCCGAGAGGATCCTCTCTCTCTCTCTGGATTAATACGCTTTCTGTACGCTGCTCACTGACTTAACGGAGACTTAATGCAGCATAAAAATAGAAGAGTGAAAAAGGAAGTGAAACACTGTCTGCAAGGCGGTTGAGAAAAAGAAATCTCAGGCAGGCAGTAGATAAAAGACAGAATAAAGGAGAGAAAAGGAAGAGGACAAGGCATGCGGTAAAAGAAAAGGTTAAAAGAGAAGAGACAAGAGCAGCAGAGGGCCTAATGAGAGGCAGTCTGAGTGAAATATGAAGGCAGAATGTGAGCGATGGCAACCGAGAGAGAGGGAGAGGAGCATGAGTGTGATGCATGAACATCGAGAGCAAGACTCACAGAGATATGGACGATAAAAAAGTAATGATTTTATAGGAATAAGCTGGAGGGGTGTATGAGAATGAGAACCATGGGGAAGGAATAAGGATCACTGTGAACTCTCTTTACATGAGAACACTTCCATATTAACAATATTTGGTGTTTTAAGGGTAGTATAAATGACAGTCAGTGGTCACTAGCTTTACACTTTAGAGTACATTTTACGTGTTCTGTGATGCAGGATCTGTTGTTGGGTCCCGTGATGTCAGAGGGAAGGCCGGGTGGTGATGGAGGGCCGCTGCAATTGGACCATCCATTCACTGAACAGGAGAAACTTCCACCTTCTTTCTTCCCTGTGAGATCTTCTTTTCTGTTCTCTTGATTTTCTCCTTCTAGCTTTAACCCCAAAAAGCTGAAGCGTATTCAACAAATCTCCAGTTTACAGAAAGTCATGTGCTGTCAGCGTGTGTCAATACACACACAGACACACAGCGCCGTACGCAGGCTTCTCAAAATACCAGGGTCCAAAAAACTGAGCTCACCGGAGGGCTTTCATGGACGTCTGAACATTTAGAAAAGGCCAGACTGATTTTAAAAAAATGTGAAAATGAATGTTGAAAATGTTTAATTAAAGTGAAAAAAGTTTTCAGAACTTTGAAGTTGCTCTACTTGTATCTCTCACCTCTCGCTCACCTCTTCTGACTCTCCCTTTCTCGACATTCTTTATTTAATCTTTATGTCAGCGTTTTCACCTTTTGATATTTGAATAATATAAATCTGCCTCAAACAGCAGAGAAACTGAGCGATCTCCATCACCTTCTCTCCTTGACTTTCTCACAGTCGCCTCATCTTGCTTCTCAAAGCGGATCTTAAATTGGCAAAAATGAGATGCACTGCATGGATTCAGGTCCCTGTCAGCGAGGTAATGACAAAGAACCACAGTCTTGAGCAAAGGCTTTACAACACACACAGTGACTGTTATCAGATGAGCAAGTCTGTAATCTTTGTGTTGGACAGTATCAATGCCAGGTAAAATGAATTGTTCTTAAGCAAACTTTGGGGCAGAAATAGCGATGCGCACACACACACACACACACACACACACACACACACACACACACACACACACACACACACACACACACACACACGCACACACACACACACACACGCACACACACAGTAAAGAGCTGCAGGGGAATAATAACAGGCCCATATGTGTCTTAATAAAACGTTTGCTGTGCACTGATGAATGTCTATTTGCAGTATACATGTTCAATCCCCTCTCAGTCATGCCATCCTGGTGTGAGGTTGTCTAATACCACATGCCCACCCAGAACATGTTTTAGAATTGTCAGTGATGGAAGTTGTGGACTTGGACTTGTTTATTGCATCATTATTAGTGAAGCTCTTCAAAACTGAACCAGAATCCGGGAGTGAACTGTTTTGCCTCCCTGAAGAACAAAGAAAAACTCATTGCGTCAGCCCAGCATGAGCAGTGTTGGGTGATTAGGTTACATGTTTAATGCACTGCGCTCCGTTTTCTGGCCTAGATCAGTGTTTCTGCCCAATTAAATATTTAAAAAGAGTTAACATTCATAACAATAACGTTCTAAAAATAACTTGTTACATTATCTTCTTTTCCTCTTGCTCACAGTGTCATATGTGCATCCCGAATGGGAAGAGAAATCAGCTTTTTGTACCCATCTGTAGCCTCTAAAAAACACTTCACACAAAGAGCCAAATGATAATCATTAAGAATAACTAGATTATTGATATTCTGAAAGATATCAATGAAATATGCAGTTTCTAGTTTTGTTTAAATGCTCAAAGAAGAATTAGAGATAAAATATTGCTCCTTACTTTATAAATGACAAAAGTATCACAAGTCGGTAGTACAATTTTTAATTATTTAGTACAGGATAATCAAATAATGTAAAAAATGTGCTGTAGAAACATGGCTGCACGAGATGGCAGACTTTGGGGATGACCCTGCTCCTGTTGTAGATATATATATATATATATATATATATGGCGTTTCATGAGCTAAGTAAAACATAACAATTCATTTTCAAGTGACTGTAGCCTAATAGCACTTATGCAGTTCTAAATGTTAATGATAAATATGTATCATTCAAATTCCCATTTTATGGATAATGGTACTGTGATGCAGTACCCGGCCAAAATGCTTTTTATTAGACACAGTACAGCAACTATTTTTAATCTTTCACTATATTATTTGAAACTATGGAGATTTGGATGAATTCACTCAAAAGGGTCAGGGTTGATTGGTTTAAGCATAATAAAAGTGACATTATACTATTTAAAACAAGAAAGACCACATCATAGCGATCACGCAACTTTATTTACAGCTGCGTCATATAAATTGCATCCAGAACCCGAGGCTTCTGCCATGAAGGCAACCAGTGACATGAAGTTTAAACAGAGTTGAGGACTATCGGAAGTAACACTTGACAAATTGTTAATACTTATTTCCTTTTTTGCACAGTTCAGCTGCTGTTGGATAGCAAGTTTTTCTGTGAGTTATTCTCATGCACGCATGCAGGCAGAAAGTCGCTATTTATCAGAGCTGTTGAAAGGTGCAGAAAAGTAATGGGTGGCAAAGCCACACACGGAGCTAAAGGGTAATATTTTTAAATTCATTGTGTCTCTTAGTCAAAGCACTCAGAATGCATCAAGTTCTGACAGCCATCATCCATCGTCATATGGACTCATTCCTGCTATCAGTGTCATGTCTATACCATAAACAGCCTCATTATTTTTCTGCTTTCATTCTGAAATGGATTTATACTAAAAGGTTTCGCTGATATTCCTGTTTTGTTTGTAGCTGTGCAAAATAATTTCCATCCTCCTTCTTCCACTCCCTCAACCACTTTTTGGCCATTGTGATATTTTGTATTTTCCAAAAATTCTTATTGAGACCTGCAAATGTGCTGTTTCTATGTCCAGAGAATGCAAATAAACCCTAAATGATGTGGGCTTATCCCCCATTGCTTGATCTGAAAGTGTTTGATTAGGAATTAGCGGGGATTTTCTTCATATTTTTTTGCACATAGCTTTGGGGCTACATAAGATTTTGCATTAAAACCCACATAATTGTAGCACATGTATGAAGGTATTAAGTATGTTCACTGCAGCTTGAGACTATTTAAGTTCTGTGAGTGAGTGGGTGTACGGCATATAACACACTTGATTTTCTTTTTCCATGACCGATTTGAAGGAATATAATGAATTTATATTCTAATGAGTAAAATTAGTAAAATGGAGATGCTGAAGATGAATTGATAAAGAAATGTAAGTGTTTCACCTTTTACTATGACACATCCACGTTTTTGTGCTGCAGACACATGGAGAGAGAGAAGGAAGAGGGCCAGTGCTTGAGTAAATATACCAAAATACTAATGAATAGTTGGTGTGAACAAAACCTTGAAGCTTAATGTTACTCTGCAATTCCCTAGTTGATCAGTGAAGCATATGAACGATGCGCCAGAATGACTTCACCAAATGACCGCTGTTTGATACGAATGGGTTCAGCTTGGATTTATTAAACATCAGCAGGTCTGAGTTACATTACATCGATTGTAAAAATTCCTCATTGTCATTGCGCTGCTTTTTAAAACATGAAATCAACTGGTCTTCTTAAATTAAGCCTCATTTTCCCCCCAAAACCAATATGCCATTCTTATCAAACTAAACATTTTCTCATATTCTGAATAATATTTTACATGTAAACATAGACAGTCTGTGACAAAACCAAGTTTATAAAGAATGTGGCAAAGATTAACAAAACCCCTCCAAAAAATTGTAATAGGATAATGAGATTAAAGACAAATTTAATCTATAGTATGCATGAACAGCAACACACACCAGTCAAGTGCAATTTCCAGTTAGTAAACTTCCAGCCACAGGATTTTTGTTCTCTTCAGCTGCAGAAATGATAAAGTCAATTTTTATTACTTCACAGCAATTCCGCAGCTCCTTCTGTTCTCTGTGCTGGTTGCCTTGGTTACGCTATCATGGGGGGTTTAAATGAAGTAAGGTCTTCTGTTGTTGATAAATGACGGGATGCCAAATAAACAGTGGAGTTTGTTTGCGTACTTGTGTGTGTGTGTCCCTCTGCGTAATGCATGTGCTTCTACTTCATCAGAGGCTGTGCAAAGTCTGATAAGAGAGAAACGGAGTGGAGGGAGTCAGAGATGTGGGTTGAAACTGTGTGTGCTTTTGTGTGTTTGTGTGTGTCTGATCACCACACAAGCACACTTACAACAATGTGTCTGACGGCTCCTTTAAAGGGTTAATGAGTTGATTGACAGGCCCCGGGTGGTGACCTGGAAGAGTACACGGACACAGATGGCAGAGTTGGAAAATATATCGAAGTATAATTTCTAGGAATTGTTTGTGCAGTGTAATACAGATGTGGTTTAATACAGATGAATTGTTCTTTATAATGGAAATGTTACGACACAGATGTTGCCCCTGTCCTTGGTCTTGTCTGTTACAAAAGATAAAATAATTCTCATCAACTTGGTTCTGGATGAACCTTATCATCGGTGTTCTGCCACACCTCTGATATCAAAACATTTTCTAAGAGATTTTTTTGAGCAACCTTGGTGATATAATTAGAACTCAACTTTGAGGATACATCATTTCACACCCCTTCGCACACAAAAGTATTTTCTCTCTGAAGTCTATATTTCACTGTTTATTATTATCTTTCACTTTTGGTTTCTCCTTCGTAACCTCTGGGTGGAGGGCGGTTACTGAATTGTAGAAAGGTTGAAATTAGTGTACCAAAAAAGTGTTAAAGAGGAGCAGTTCATTTTAATACTAACATCTCGACAATTGTTGTCTTCCAGTGACTTCTGACATTGGATTATCATAGCCCAATATTATATCCAACAGTTTGACGTTTTTAAGTTGTGACCTGCATTTTGTCACCAAGGTGGAGTCCTGTCAAGAGCAAACAATTTTCTTTTGAATTACATTTTCAGATAGGACCTCTTTTTGTCTAGTTTACATGTTGTCCCCATCACGTGGTTGGCATTGCCCTGCAGAATGTTAAGGAGGCAAAGCAGGACACCAAGGAGGAAAGAAACGTGAATGCAAGAATATTGGTGAACTGCAGAATAGTGAGTATCTCACTTTGATACAAAGTGTCAAGGACCTGGTTTTGGTGGCACATGGATCTAGTCTTGGTTTTAATCTGGATAATGTAGTATTGTTCCTCACGCAACAATGATCCAGCCAAGTCCAATGACGCCCAAATTCAACTTGCCCAAAAACCTAAAATATTAAATTAGCATCCATGTGACGGCTGACGGCTCCATGTGACAAATCCTTTACTTACTTACAGACAAACCTTTGAATTGCACCGTATTTAGATTAGTTTTATTTCCACATTGAAAATATCAAGGCAAGGATGCAAGCGGACATCTTTTGATAAGGAACAAAGCCATAGAGACCGACATGGAGAAAGTACAACGAAACAAGAGAGAAGCAGATTACAGCTCAGGTGTGTTACAATGTAAAAAAACAAACCTATTTTTAATGAAGAATTATTTAAGTAATTTTTCAGATTTTTAAAATGATTTGCAAAACTCTATAAAAATAAAGATATTGTCTGTAAATGAACAGTCTAACTGTAAATTTAAGTGTTATGCTAATAATGACAATTTAACTGTTTTTCTAATTTCTTTACGAAAGAAATACTGTATTTTAGTGTTTCCTTAAATACATTTACAATTACATTCAAATCATGTAAAATAATGGTCAAATGACTGGCAGCAATGGCTGCCAAGGCAAAAACCATAAAATTAAGGAAAAATAACTCAATTAAAATGAAGTGCGAGAACCACAAATCTACAGGTATTTTCCGTAACAATTTTACAGAGAAACACTATTATTTTATAGATTTTTCCTGTAGTATTACGATGAAACACCGTTAAAAGAGGGTATTGGGTATATATACATATATAAATACAAATATATATAAATATATATGTTTTCATATCTCACCTTAGATTCTTCCTGTGGCTCAGGAAAAATGCAAATGGGTTCACACACACTATGTGAACTCGGCTAATGTTTACAAGTTTTCTTGTATTGGATATCGCAGACTATTACTAATCTACTTCACAATTTGTACTTTCAAGAGAACACAAATGCTGACCTGTTCACCTCTGAAATCCTTCTCCTGCAATTACTGCTCAGGTCTGTTCTTACAAAACCCTTCCCAATTATGTACTCCCTGAGGTGCATTCCTTCATTCCCCCACGTCTCTTCAGTTTTGTATTTCCCTCTCATTTGGTTTCCATCTGTTCCTCTGCATTGTCTTGTCTCCCTCTTTCCTCTCATTTTATGTGCAGTGGCTCTGTGGTCTGGGCTCATTTACCATTAATGGGAACGACTCTATTAAAATGTAAGGCTTTAATTGCAGAGTTGAATTGAATTGCAGCAAACTGAACTCAGACCAGGATGAGTCCATTACCATTTCAACTTTTGTAATGTCATTAGCATGGGTTAAAAGGAGGAGGAGCTCTGGGACGTGGAGATGGGAAGTCTTTAGTTCAGGGTATTATGATATGGAAGAAAAGATGAACTTTGTGCGAGAGGAGCCGCTGGCTTGCAAAGGGCACATCCTACATTTTTGGCCATTCGTCAAATTACCCCCAAATGGATCATCTTCCACTTCCAACAATGTTAATACTTTTATTTAAATGTGTATTTCAGCATTTTTAAATTGCATGCAGTCAAATGCAAATAACAAAATCCATAGTCCTAATTTATAGTAAACACTTATGCCTTTCACATTATTACATGACATGTCATTTAGCTGACGCTTTTATCCAAAGCGACTTAAAATAAGTGCTGTAGAGATACAAACTCCCCCGCCTCACTGTTGTTATAGGGGAGAGCACACACACACATGATTATCCCCAGCTGATTGTCATTATTTTCACCTGCCCTGTTCCCCGAGCCACTCCCCCTCTCTCCCACCTGCAGCCGGGCGGAAACCACGCCCGCCACCACATACCCCCACCGCCCGCCTTAGGCCGGGGAGCCGTCCGGCCTAGCTTACTCCCCCCCCCCTCCCTCCAGAGGGCGGGAGAGGAAGTCCGCCACGACCATCTGCGCCAGGCTGCATGGCCAGATACCACCGAGTGATCCGGGCATTAGTATCCTTCATGCGGTGGAGCCATTGGAGCGGGGCGTGGTCCGAACAGAGGGTGAATGGGCGTCCCAGGAGGTAGTAGCGCAGGGAGCCCACCGCCCACCGGATGGCCAGGCACTCCCTCTCCACCGTGCTGTACCTGGCCTCCCTCTTCGACAGTTTCCGGCTGATGTAGACCACCGGGCGGTCGACCCCCTCGACCTCCTGGGACAAAACGGCCCCCAGCCCTCTGTCCGACGCGTCGGTCTGCAGAACAAACGGGAGAGAAAAGTTAGGTGTGTGGAGGAGCGGCTCCCCACAGAGAGTCTGTTTTACCTTCTCAAACGCCCGCTGGCACTGCTCCGACCACTGGACTGGATCTGACGCACTTTTCCGGGTCAGGTCGGTCAAGGGGCTGGTGAGGTCCGCAAACCCGGCGATGAACCGTCTGTAGTAACCTGCCAGCCCCAAAAACCGCCTCACCTCCTTTTTCGTCTTGGGGCGCGGGCAGGCTGCAATTGCCGCTGTCTTGTCTACCTGGGGACGCACCTGCCCCCCCCCCCCCCAAGTGGTACCCCAAATACCGTACCTCCCTCCGTCCAACTGCACACTTCCCCGGGTTGGGGGTGAGCCCGGCCCGCCTCAGCGACCCCAGCACCGCGTCCACCCGCCGCACATGCTCCGCCCAGGTGGTGCTGTGGATAATGACATCATCCAGGTAGGCGGCTGCATACGCGGCGTGCGGGCGCAGCACCCTGTCCATGAGGCGCTGGAACGTGGCCGGGGCACCGAACAAGCCGAAGGGAAGCATGGTGAATTGGTACAACCAATACGGAGTGGAGAAAGCAGTTTTCTCTTTGGACTCTGACGACAGGGGAATCTGCCAGTAGCCCTTAGTTAAATCCAGGGTCGTAAAAAAACGTGCAGTGCCCAGCCGGTCCAGGAGTTCGTCGACCCGGGGCATTGGGTAGGCGTCGAATCGTGACACGTCGTTTACCTTGCGGTAGTCCACGCAGAACCGCACAGTCCCATCCTTCTTGGCCACCAGAACGATGGGGCTGCACCACGCACTGTTGGACTCTTCTATTACCCCCATCTCCAACATAGTAATTCCTCCCGGACCACTTTTCTTTTGTGTTCGGGTAGTCTGTAGGGTCGTGACCTCACCGTCACCCCCGGGGGTGTCTCGATCAGGTCGGTGCGGCCTGGCCGGGGGGAGAACACATCAGCAAACCGCTCCTGCAACTGGGCAATCTCTGCTCTCTGGTCCTCAGAGAGATGACCCTCACACGGGAGCGGGGTGGGATTAGCCGCTTTTGGCACCTCCGGCCCCAGGTCCTCTCTTTCAGATACTGTGGAAATCAGAGAAACAGACTCCGCCTCCCTCCAGGGTTTCAGAAGGTTGAGGTGGTATATTTGTGTAGCCCCGCCCCTGTCAGACCGCACCACCTCATAATCAACATCCCCCACCCCCCCTCTCCCCCGGCGGCGTCGGACGACCTCGCGTCACCGCTGAGCACAGCACAGATACCGCATGTCCCTGTCGGTCGTGAACGCACCCCCGCAGCCTCTCCCATTAGCGTGTTAAATCCCTCCCAATTCGTTCCCAAAATTACTGGGTGCGTCAGGTGGGAGCTAACCGCGACCTTTATTCTATATTTTTTCCCCTTGAAGTTCGACGGACACTATGGGATACTCATGAATGTCCCCGTGCACACACCTAATTTTCACCCGCGACGCTTCTACCAATGCCCCTGGCCGAACCAGGCTCTGATGTATCATGAACTGCGAGCAGCCCGAATCCACCATCGCCTGGCGTGTACCCCCCTGGATTCTTACCGGAACGCGGTACGTCGCTCCCGGGCCGGGGGAGGGTGCTGGAGCGCCGGCGATCCGGATCACATGCCCCACCTCCATCAGCGGGCACTCCCTCCGCAGGTGGCCGGGCCGCACGCACTTCCAGCACTCCTGCCCTGGCGTCTGAGAATCTCCCGGTGGGTCAGGAAGGGTGCCAGGGTTTGCTGCGGTCGGGGGGTCCCGGTGTACGGCTGTCGGCGCCCGACGTGGGGCCGGTGTGGGCCGCCCCGCGGTCCGCTGCGGGCTCCTTCCGGTTGGCGCTGCTGCTGGTTGCGTCGCCGGCGGCGCGCCCTCCCGGCCGCCCTGCCCGCTACGGTGCACCGCCAGGTGGTCTTCGGCCAGGGTGGTGGCCGCCTCCAGCGTCGGACCCACGCCGCCGTCCGAGCCGGGAGCCCCTCCACAAACTGCTCCAGTGTCACCGCTTCAAGGACCTCCGCCGCCGTTTCCACCCCCGTCGGCCGGAGCCACCTGGCGGCGGCGTCCCGGAGCCGCTGCCCGTAGGCGAACGGCCTGTCCTCTGGCCCCAGCCTGGCCCCCCGGAATCGCCGCCGGTCGACCACGGCCTTCCGCACGGCCGCATAGTCTCTCCGGGCCGCCGGGGGGAGCCCCATGGCCGCCGTCTACGCCTCCCCGGTCAGGAGGGGCACCAGCCTGACCGGCAACTCTTCCTCCGGCCAGCCGCATGCCTCCGCCGTCGCCTCGAAGGCCTCCAGGAAGGCCTGTGCGTCGTCCTCTGCCGTCATGCGGTGGAGGGCCAGGCTCGCCAGTGCTGTCGGGCCCGGTGGTGGTAGCGCGGGTCCCGACCGTGCCACCAGTAGCTCCAGCGCCTGGGCCTGCCTCCCCACCTGGGCCTGGAGCGCCCCCAGGAACTGCCGGTTAGCCTCGGCTTGGTCCCTGGTGCCAGTGCTGGTTGGGCCGGCATCGCCTGCTGTCCCTCGTCCGCCATTCTGCCGGGTTGGGCGCCACTGTACGGTGTGGGTTGGACACCAGGGTGGTGAGTTATAATATTTAATTTATTCCGCTCACAAGAACACGCCGCTCGCTCGGTCGGTCTCTCACACTCCTCGCTCCCCCGCCTCACTGTTGTATAGGGGAGAGCACACACACACATGATTATCCCCATCTGATTGTCATTATTTTCACCTGGCACTGTTCCCCGAGCTACTCCCCCTCTCTCCCACCTGCAGCCGGGCTGAAACCACGCCCGCCACCACAACAATTTTTTATTTTGAATTATTTTGAATGAGTAAAATAAAATGTCATACTTATTTTACTTCTTAAAGCTTGGGTTAAAGGATAAATGATTTAAACCATTGTGTAAATGCAATCCTGCGACTACAGTACATTATGATCCATAATTCCTTATCTTAATCATATAGCCATGAATAGTGTTGGATTTAACGTTGAATAATGGAACAGAAGTTAGTAATTAGGAACTTTCTTTCAATCAGTGAAGGTTTGACGGAATAGGATGGATTCTCACTGGCACCAAAGTAGGGAACATTAAAGTCCGAAGTGGTTATTCTCAGAAGAACTGTGTGATGAAAACCTGATTTTTCAATTTGCTCAATTCAGAGATCTCTTTTTGTAGGGGTGTGTGGAATGCGTGATGCTCCACATGAAATATTTGCATTAATATTTAAAACCAGCCAAAACCATGTGTGTCAAGGGAGAGGACTCCAGACCCATGAATAAAATGAATAAAGTAGGCAGTAAATATTTAATGCTGTTTGGCCTCAACACTGGACCCCGACTGTGAAATCATCAGCTGTCACTTAAAGCATGACTTTGCACATTTTAATATTGATTCACTTAATTTGGTGTAATTTCGTACACAACACTTTATACAGCTTAATTGACTCTCGCAGAGTCCAGTAATCATAACATTTATTCCTTTTTAATCATGTGACTATATCAAATAAAAATACCTTATACTACACAAAGAAGGCACACTGTAAAAAAAATGTTTTTTACAGTTTTTCTCGATTGCTAAAACACATTTCTTGAAAGCAGCTCACCTTTTCTCTTAAACTGTGAACACACAACTCAATTTTAAGCTACATTTACAAAACCTCAGACACTTCTTGCAAAACCAAACTTTCACCTCAAAACAGTTCAATCTGTGCTCAAAACTGAACTATGTTGTCAAATCGAGTCAATCAAAATTAAAAAAACTACTGAACAGTCACTAAACACTACGTAGAAAAATAGAAAACACAATACTCAGGACATGAAGCTGGTGAAATAAATGTTTATTGTTCACTGTAGGCTAAATGCAAGTTGCAAAAAAAAAAAAGTGCATTTAGCACAAAAAGACAAAACAGAAATCTTGTGCATTTACATGTACTGTATCACTTAAAAAAAAAAACAGAAATCATATGTGCCTACCACTTGTGTACAGTAAGCCTATGTATACTGTAAATATAAAGTACAAAAAATACAAATAAGTGAATTATTCAGCCACAGGATCATGTTTCCGTACTGGGTCAGGCCACAGGACTTCATCCACATCACAGGCCACATTTTGTCTGGCCAGGCAACGGGGAAAAAAAACCCTGGCATGCCGTATCCAGGCTTGGCATGCCTCCACACCTATGTCACCACAGGCAAGTCCCATGGCTTGCAGGAGATTTACCCTGGTGTAAGGTTGGCGTTCATATACCTTCTGTCACGGAACGTCCGACAACGCCTCCTCCTGGTTTCACCAGATCCCTCTCTCCAGAGTACTAGGACCGCATCCCTCATCATCCCCCCTAATCATTATTAGTGTCACCTGTGTGTCATTTACTCCCCTTATTTAGACTCCCCCGTCCAGTGCTCATTTGTGAAGTCTTGTTACACCCAGGCCTAGTTTCTAGCGTACTTCCCGTTTGGAGTTTTGTTATGCAAGTCCTGTGTGAATAAAGTTCTGCAAATGGATCCGACTCCCCCTGCCTCTTCGTCACAGAAGACTTCACCAAAACAGGATCCAGCAGATTTCAATCGACTGGTCACCGAAGTAACTTCGCAAGCGTCTGAGCTCGCCGCTCATCGGCAACAGCTGATGAGATTAACCGCACTCACTGAAGAACTGGTGAGATCTGTTCGAACCTTCTCTCCGCCAAACACGGCTGAGGGTCGAGCTCAGAGTCCAGCTGCACCGCCCCCTGCTCCACCTGCCGTGAGTAACGACCATATCCAGCCCAAATTATCCCTTCCCGAGAAGTTTGATGGCTCACCCTCTGCCTGTAAGGGATTTTTGTTGCAGTGCAGCCTATATTTTGACCAACAGAGCCGGTCCTAATCCACTGACGGGAGCCGCGTCTCATTCATCTGTTCCCTACTCACGGGCCGGGCCCTGGAGTGGGCCACTGCCCTGTGGTATGGGGGTCAGCTCTCTTTTCCCTCCTATGATGAGTTTTTAACCCAGTTCAGTGAGGTATTCGAGCATACTGCGGCAGGGAGGGACCCTGGAGAGTTACTGCTCACGCTATGCCAGGGAGGTTCTACGGCAGCGGACTACACGCTCTCCTTTCGGACCCTGGCAGCCCAAACCGGATGGGGGGAAGAACCTCTAAAACTCCTGTATCGCAAGGGCCTTAACCCGGATCTTCAGGGAGAGCTGGCGTGCCGCGACGACGGTAAAACCTTGAGCCAAATAATGGAGCTCGCTATCCGCCTCGACAACCTGATTCGCTCACGACGCACACCACCCGGACCTCGTCTTCCCGAGTGGGTCCCACCCAGCGCTGAGCCAGAACCCATGCAGATCCGTTTCAGCCGCCTCTCGACAGCCGAGCGGGAGAGGAGACGCCGCAATCATCTCTCCATGTACTGTGGTAAGGCGGGACATCTGAGGGCGACCTGTCCAGTAAACCCAACTCTCAGGAATTCTGCTGCGGCCGCGGTGAGTCCCAATCGCTCCTCTAAATTATTCTCTCTGAACAGCTCCTTGAGGTTTAAGGGACAGACAGCTAACGTAAGAGCCTTAATTAATTCCGGAGCGGCTGGAAATTTTATCGATATTGCCTTTGCCAGAGCTCATCATGTTTCTCTCCTCGCATGTGAGGCTGGGGTGACCGTGGAGGCGCTAGATGGGCATCCCCTGGGGTCTGGAGAGGTGCAGTACATCACACAACCCCTCACGCTCAGCTTCGGGACCCAGCACACAGAAACAATTCAATTCTTCACGATCAACTCACCCCAACACCCCATAATCCTAGGATTTCCATGGCTGGAGAGACACAACCCCCAGATTTCCTGGTCCGACGGGAGAATCACTCGGTGGTCCCCCTTCTGTCAGTTTAACTGCAAAACCACCATCCTGGGACCTGACTCAGTCAGAGCGGCACTCCAGGGGGTGGATTTCCAAGAGATTCCGGTGGAGTATCACGCCTAGCTCTGGTCTTCAGCGAGAGGGAAGCCTCACACCTGCCCCCTCACCGTACAGGCGATTGTGCTATAGAGCTCTTACCCGGGGCAGCACCACCGCGTGGTCGAGTCTATCCACTGTCCCAATCGGAGACGGCGGCCATGGAGGTGTACATTGAGGAGCAGCTGGCTAAGGGGTACATTACGCCATCTACGTCGCCCGCTTCGGCCGGGTTCTTTTTTGTTAAAAAGAAAGATGGGGGCCTTCGCCCCTGCATAGACTATCATGGCCTTAATGAAGTCACTGTAAAGTATCGTTATCCCCTTCCATTAGTCCCAGCCACACTCGAAATGCTCCGCACGGCCCGATACTTTACCAAACTGGATCTAAGGAACGCGTACAACCTTATTCGCATACGGAGGGGTGACGAGTGGAAGACGGCCTTCTCAACTACCTCCGGTCACTACCAATATCGGGTAATGCCTTTCGGCCTCTCAAACAGTCCTTCGGTTTTTCAGGCTTTTGTAAATGACATCTTCCGAGACATGCTGAACCAGAGAGTTATTGTTTACATTGATGACATATTAATCTATTCTGACTCTCTCGAAGCCCATATCCAAGATGTCCGGGCCGTTCTCCAGCGCCTGATCAACAACCACCTCTACGCCAAATTGTCGAAGTGCGAGTTCCATCAGACTCGGATCGCCTTTCTGGGATATTTCATCAGTGCGGATGGAGTTTTGATGGATGACAGCAAGGTCCGAGCGGTAGTAGACTGGCCCCAACCCTCTTCGGTAAAGGAACTGCAACGCTTTCTGGGTTTTGCTAATTTCTACCGCAGATTTATCCGCAAATTCAGTGTCATTTCAGCCCCGCTCACATCCATACTTAGGGGAGGAGGGAAACACTTCAAGTGGTCCTCTGAGTGCACTTCGGCCTTCGCGCAACTTAAGGAGAGATTCACTTCTGCCCCTATTCTCCACCATCCGGATCCGGAGAGGGAGTTTATCGTAGAGGTTGACGCCTCCAGCTCTGGAGTGGGGGCTGTCCTGTCCCAACGTCATGGTAATCCTGCTAAGATGTTCCCCTGCGCATTCCACTCACGCAAGCTCAACGCAGCGGAGCGCAACTATGATGTGGGAGATCGCGAACTGTTAGCCATGAAAGCCGCATTTGAGGAGTGGAGGCACTGGCTGGAGGGAGCACGTCAGCCATTCACGGTTCTTACGGATCACCGGAACCTTGAGTATATCAGGTCGGCCCAACGTCTGAATGCTCGGCAGGCTCGCTGGTCCCCGTTCTTTTCGAGATTTGCCTTCAAGATAACCTACAGGCCGGGTTCACAGAACGGTAAAGCTGACGCCCTGTCCCGACAATTCGACGGCCCCAGTGAGGCATCCAAACCAGAACCCATGATACCCACTACTTTGATTGTCGCTCCAGTTCAGTGGGACATCATCTCTGAGATCAGGGCTGCCCAACCTAATCACCCTGCTCCGCCCGAATGTCCCGCTGACCGCCTCTTTGTTCCCCCCAAGCTCCGCCACTGTGTACTTCAATGGGTGCACTGCACTCCTAGCGCGGGTCACCCTGGGATTGCGGCCACTAGACAGTTAGTTGCTAATCGTTTTTGGTGGGCATCACTTCAGTCAGATATCATTAAATTCATTCATCGGTGCACCACCTGCAATACGGTTAAAACCTCCCACCTTAAACCTGCCGGATTGTTACAGCCCTTGCCGGTCCCTCAGCGTCCCTGGTCTCACATTGCGGTGGACTTTGTGACGGGGCTGCCTTCATCCCAGGGATTCACCGCCATCCTTTCTGTAGTAGACCGATTCTCGAAATCCTGTCGTTTCATTCCCCTGGCTGGTTTGCCCACGGCGCTGCAGACAGCAGAGGCTCTCTTAAATCATGTGTTCCGCCTTTTTGGACTGCCCGAGGACATCGTCTCGGACCGCGGGCCCCAATATACCTCACGCGTCTGGAGGGAATTATGCTCCAAGCTCAACATCAATGTCAGTTTAACATCCGGATACCATCCTCAGGCCAACGGACAAGTCGAGCGTTTGAACCAAGAATTAATTTGATTTCTGCGAACCTACTGCCACCAGAACCAGCGGGACTGGAGTCGCTACCTGGCCTGGGCAGAATATGCCCAGAACTCCTTGTTGAAACCTGCTACCGGACTAACGCCTTTCCAATGTGTTCTAGGGTTCCAGCCTCCACTCTTCCCGTGGGCAGGCGAGCCATCCGACCTCCCAGCAGTAGATGCATGGCTCAGGCGCAGCGGGGCCACCTGGGATGCTGCGCACGCTCACTTGCAGCGCGCCATCCGCCGTTATCAGCAGCAGGTGGATCGAAGGAGGCGTGGGGGACCCAGGTTTCGGCCCGGCCAGTGGGCATGGCTGTCGGCACGAGATCTGCGCCTCAAGCTCCCAAGCAAGAAGCTATCTCCCCAGTTCATTGGGCCATTTAAAATCCTAAAACAGATTACTCCGGTTTCTTTTCGTTTGGCCCTCCCTGCTGATTACAAGATCTCACCCACTTTCCATGTCTCCCTTCTCAGACCCGCTGTCGCCCCCAGGAGAGAGAGGAGCCAGGAGGAGGTCGCTCCAGTGCAGGCCCCCCCCCCATTGAGGGGGAAGACGCGGAGGTTTTCCGGGTGCGAGAGGTCCTGAACTCCAGGCGTCGCGGCGGTGCGCTGCAATACCTAATCGACTGGGAGGGGTACGGTCCCGAGGAACGTTCCTGGGTCAAGGTTCGAGACATCCTGGACCCCACATTGATTGCTGCGTTTCATCGGGATCACCCAGATCGCCCTGCCCCGAGACCACAAGGTCGACCCCGCCGTCGGCAAGGCCCTCGCTTCCGGAGCCGCTCGCAGGGGAGGGGCTCTGCCACGGAACGTCCGACAACGCCTCCTCCTGGTTTCACCAGATCCCTCTCTCCAGAGTACTAGGACCGCATCCCCCATCATCCCCCCTAATCATTATTAGTGTCACCTGTGTGTCATTTACTCCCCTTATTTAGACTCCCCAGAAGAATTCCTCAATGGGGTTTAGGAAAGGGTAGTATGGTGGAAGGCAAAGATTGATAAAATCTTGGTTCATATTGAACCACTCTCTAACCTGGAGGGCTCTGTGAAAACTCACATTATCCCAACAACCACATAGATGGGATGCTCATCCTGCTGCCCCAACAGAGCATCTTGCATGTTATTGAGGAAAATGAGGAGCTGGTGAGTGTTGTAGGGCCCCAGGTTGGCATGATGGTGGACAACCCCATGATTGCTGATGGCAGCACATAATGTGACATTGCCACCACGCTGCCCAGGAACACCAACAATGGCCCGATGGCCAATCACATTACGGCCTCTCCTTCTCCTTTTGGTGAGATTAAACCCAGCTTCATCCATATAGATGTATTCATGGGGTCTTTCCATTGCATCCAGTTCAAAAACCCTCTGTAGAAATAGATATAGTTCTGTAAGTGATACGGAAAGTGATTTAGGCCACTACAGTAAATCACTACAGTAATCAACATTGAATGTGTCTGGATGTATGCCAACCTCTACATACTGGAATCTTTGCTCCTTTACTCTGTCTGAGTTGCGGTCAAAAGGCACTCTGTATAGCTGTTTCATGCGCAGTCTGTTGCGCTTGAGGACACGATCAACAGTAGAGAGGCTGACACTGTTTGTACCCTCAAAATTTACATGGTCCTCAATGATCTTCTGCTGAATTTCACACAGTTTACAGTTTTTCTCGATTGTTTAGACACATTTTCCTAAAGCATGCCTCATACTCTCAGAACTCTACACACAAATCAAAAAACACACACACAATGGGCAAAACCCCTCAATACTCCTGCAAAATTAAACTTTACATTCAAAACAATGTAATCTATTCTCAAAATGGTATTTTGTTTTCAAATGACAAACACAAACCATCAAAATGAATAGACTTTTATAAGAACCAGGTGAACACTGATGTGCTCAATGTAAAACTATGATGAATGGAAAAAAACTTCTCCATTCATCATAATGACTTTGACCTTTACATACATATGTGTTGTAAAATATTTTAGAATATTGTTTTTGTACTCACAACACACAAATACACGGTAACAAATATATTTTATTTTCCCAAAGAAAACAATGCACACAGTGTACATCCCAACCAACACAAAGTTGCACATACAGTGGTCTACATACAAAACAACAGAAGAATTTACTGTATAAGTTACAGTAAAAAACTATGCTGCATCCTCTCTTCTGTTCCGGTCTGTTCCACAGAACCTCATCCACATCACAAGCAATGTTTTCACTGGCCAAGCAGTGGGGGAAATATCACTCAGCATGTCCAATCCAGCCATGAAAAGCATCAACTGCTTTATCTCCACATGCGTCTTCCATAGCTTAGAGAATGGGGATATGTGTTTGTGGACATACACTTTCCATCTCCAGGCAGAGAAGAATTCCTCCATAGCTTTGGTCAACCAAAGTGGCTCAGATCTCATCAGAGTTTACGGTCCTTGGCCTTCCTCGTCCTTGTCCTCCCCTCGTCTTCCTCCTCTTCCTCTTCCTCTTCCTCTCACTGCTCTGGCTCTGCTTCTAATGTTGTCATCCATTGCTCCAAAACAGAAGAGCTCACCTGTTGCCCTTTTATGCTAAGGCTCTGATTCCTAATTGTAACACTGTGAGACAGGTGTTTTCCCATGTGACGAGTCAGTGTGCATAGTAGGGCAATTGACTTTAGAATTTTGAGTGACAGTGTTTTTCTTGTGAAAACAAAATTTTCTTCATGAAAATTGTGCAGAGAATGCAGAGAATTGTGTGTAGTGTTTTGAAAAAAGTGTGTTATAGAACTGCAAGTTGAGTGTAAAGCAAGAATTGTGCCTGTAGTTTAGCAGAATTGGTTCAGGGGGTTGGTGCATGAGTTACATGTTGTGGTCATTGTGTGTCAAGTACCAGAATTTGTGTGTAAACAATCGAGAAAAACTGTAACATATTATCTGTAAATGAACGGTCCAACCGTACATTTGACTATTATGCTAATAAATAAAATTAAATGTTTTTCTCAATGTTTTACGGAAGGAATACTGTAATTATTCTGGAGTATTTTACTGTTTTCTTAAATTACATTAAAATCATGTAAAATAACGGCCAAATGAAATCAAGTTTCAAAACCGTAATATTAAGGTAAAATTACTTGAATGAAGTGCGAGAACCATAAATTTACAGGAATTTTCCATAACAATTTTACAGAGAAACACATTCATTTTTACAGGTTATTTATACTTTACCACCTAAATCAAATAGTTTACAGAATATTCAACCTGTTCATAATGCATTTAATACTCAACTTTAATCTTTAAAAGGAAACAAAGGAACAAAGTAGTCCACAAATATGATTTATACAGAGATAATTTTTCAATAGGGTTTCGCGAGTTATATCCATTGACTGTATTACACACCTGCAGTCAATGGGTTCATCTCTTATTTTTTACACCAACTGAAAAAACTCATATAATAACTACAATAAATACAATAACTCAGCTTTCAGTTCATTGGGAGTCATATCTGGATAGGTTTCTTCATTCTTTGTAGTACACAGACATGACTTATGTAGTTTAAAAAAGGCCTTGACCGTCCTAAGATTACTTAAGACCACTGCGTTAGGGGGGATTTCCTTTTCTTAACTGGACACATTGGCTCTTTGCTGTTGCTTTACTTTGTCTCAGTACTATTCAACTGGTGCAAGATGGATAAGAGGAGGAAAGATCAGATAACATAGGAACATATAGTTAATGAGGGAGGATCACAGAGTAGGGACTATAAACAAGAGAAAGATGAAGCAAGGGATATCATCAGTGAATTTCCAAGTGGGAAGGGTAGTAAGTCTGATTCCTTTTTATGAGGGTTCAAGAAGTGTGTTCATCTCATAGGCCTGACACCACTCATCTGATCTATTTGAGATGTCCAGTACTACTTGCGTTACTTGGCTGAGTTTAGAAATAATGGATATAATAATGTTGCAGTGCAGTCTGTGGGGACACTTAACAGGGAAAGCTGGCGTTGATCATAAATAAAACCTATTCATAGTGCAACTATTAATTCTGAGTAGTAAAAGCCCTGCATTTAAATGTTGAGATGTTCTACGCATAATGTACTTCAATTAACTTAATGGCTGTTCATGGTGGAGCTTTCAATTATTATATGATGTTGTGTAATTAAATTAATAATGCATCATATTTTGGTTGTTGTATTTTTTGTGACTAAAATCTTAATCTGCAACACAACCTGCTGCTATTCTCAGGCAAAAGTAATGAAGTAATGAAGAAAAGGGTAGAAAGTAAAATGTCCTTAATCATGATTTATAACAATATGAATATTCATAATAGTGATTCAAAATCTGCACTAGTGAAAAGGCATCAAAACAACTCAATGTCCATTTGCCTCAAAATCCCTATGCATTAAGCCAATAGAAAGTGTCACATGCGCGCATTTTCAAAATAAATCAATGTACCCCTGCACCTGAGTTACCGCGAAGGGAATTGAGGTTGCATCCACAGTTCTCTCTGTTTTGTAGACTTACTATTACTGTGACTCTGAGCTAAGCACACCTCTGGAACCCCCTTCTTGTCCTCTTGTACTCTCTCACTCTCTCCGGTCATACTGCTTTTCCTCAACTTTCGCACTCTCTCATGCTCGCAAAAAACCTGAAGTTGCTTAAAACCAGCCCTGCCTTTATCCACCTCTCCCCCCATCTGTTACCACAGTGCCTGTCTCCCCTCCCTCTCTCTCTTCTCTACCAGAGAGATCAGCATCTGTCTGTTTCAGACAAAGAATGTGATTAGTAGCATTTAAAAGATGAGGCAGTAATAAAAAAAGAACAGAGGGAAAATAAAAAAAATGATTGGACGCATGGCTGTGAATTTAAATGAGAGGCTGAAATGAGCAGAAGTGATAAGAACACGAGTCCCACTGTTCTGCTTCAGTAATCTTGTAAACGTCTTCACTAGCTAATCACGTTGCCTCTGGAAAAGCTGCAATCCAGGCTCTGAAAGTTTGCGGAGCTGGAAAGCTGTCTCTATTCTGATTAGTCAGGATTTGGTGCTGATGTTGTAGCTTCTATCAAGCAAACTTCCAGCAAATGAGGTCTGCTAGAAACCGAGGTACCTTGTGTCGACACAACACTTGTGTTCTCAACTCTGTGTAACCGCCACCTTAAGACCTATTTCCATGTTGTATTTTGTATTAATTAAAGACTTCGGGAATAGGACATAGTTTTTTTAGTGTGCTTTCACTGCTTTCCTGGAGTCGACAAGCCAAAAGCACCCCTCCGCTTAAGGAACATGGAGAGGCCAACAAACACCCTCCCCTCCCCCCCGCACCAGGGCCTGCACTTTGTATCCAAAAATGCTTTGATTTGTTTAAACATATTCGTAGATTCTGGTCCGTTAGGAGGACGCTCCCTCGTCGAATCAGTTCCTTCGAGTTGGCAGTTAGACGGCTGCCCTACAGGGAAACAAACCCGCTTTGAAAGGGACTGTGAAGAGAAGGAGAAGGATGTGACATTGTCTACGGGAGGAGAGAAGAGAAAGATTGTGATATAGAGCTTGAGTGAAGGACTGCGAAAGAAGCTTCTGTAACAGAGAGAGGAGGCAGGACAGTGGGTGTGAGGAAAGACACCACGAATTGTCAGCCAGGAGATATAATAAGAACAAGAGGTGTAAGGACTGATAATGGTAATGTACCGGTAATGTAGTTCACTTATCACTTAAGGCATTGTTAAAAAAATAGTCCCTTTTCAGTACAATATATTTTTGCAAAAACCACATAATTTGGGTTTTGGTCATTTTCTTTTTTAGATCTTGTAGGCTTGTGCACCTGTTTCGTTTTTCGGGATCAGAGCCTATTTTCATAAATGTTACTGTTTTTGGAAATATATCCCACAGAGCATAAATTTAGAACTTTAAAAAAAATGTACTTTCATACTTTCTTTTCTTTAAACTAAATTGTGTTATACCAGAAGCAAACACCTTCCATTAATACATCCAGGCTTCAGTTCAGAACATTAAATTATAAAATAAACCAACACAAGTTCACTTGAATTACACTCATCATCACACTTACGTTTGCCAAGCGTGCACAATCATCCACATCTATTTCAATGGTAGATAATTTTAAAAAGTATTTTACGTAATATCAAAAAGGACAATCATGGTGATTGATGGGAGTCGTCATTTTATTGGAGCTCATGAAACACAACTGTCTTGCATGAATATTTAATGGCAGAGCAGAACAAAATAACCACGATAGATAAGAGGAAGACGTGTCGCCCCAAGTGAGGAGCAAAAGAAACGAGAAGGAAACAAAGCAGAGCGTCTGAATTGGATTTGCTCTGTGCACGTGGGATCCCCAAATCACATGAAAGCCTGCGCTCTCCTGTAGTTCTTCTGTTCCTGCAGCCCAAAACCCAAATTCCTTTTCTTATTCCACGATTTTCTTTACGACAGACTTCTCTGTTTCCATCTCCTCAGCGCTGCACAGGTTACGGATGTATGGAGCCCACATTGTGAGCTGTTAAAGGCCCACCTGTTTCTCCACTGCAGCTTTGTGGGCGTGTGAGTGTCGACAGCTATTAATAATTTAGTAGCTCCGCATAGTGGATGCCTTTAGTGGGAGATACATCTTACCTCCTGCTGCTGAATCTGATTTAATCTCTTGTCCTATTCTAACCTGCTTATGCTCTCTGTCACTTCAATAAAATGATGTATGTTGTTCATTGTCATCTGAATGTAGGAATATACCGTTGATTTCACGTTGACACATGCGTGAGTGTGCGTATATTTACCTATGCACCATAGTATCAAATAAATAAAGTTATAAAGCTCTTTTGCTCATTAAAGCTGTACTACAACCCTGACATCTTTTTCTAGTCTCAGATGTTTTGATAACAAGGAACAAATGTCAGAAAGAAGGAAAGTTCAAAGCTTTGTTTGCAATTTGTCTTTCTGCTCTCTCTCAGGCCTTTCCAAACTAAATCAGGGGAGCTTTCAAGAAATAAGAAATGAACATCTCTCTCAGGATTTCTCAACATTGATGATTTTGTTCTGATAAATTACTTAATTTCATTGGTTTGGATTAACATTGAAATGTATACAAGTTGGTCTTGGTGCATTTTAAAGGCAAGAAAAGCTTACATTCTTCCCTTTATCAATACTAATTCAACACACACACACACACACACACACAAATATAATGGTCCCCCTTGCTGAGAAAAAGGGACACTCATTAATACAAGGTGGGACAGAGAACGATTAGGCTTCTGTTAGGTCTGCAAATTGGACAACAGAAAATCAATTCAAGCACAAACAGCAGCTAATATTCATTTCCCCATGAAAGAAAGTCTCCCTGTCCCTGCATGCGTATGTATGTGTTTGTGAGGGTCAATACGGAGTGATTGTGAAGATAATAACATATAGAAAAAGGAAGAGGAAGCTAACGTATAATACAAGTGTGTCAGTGAGGAATAAATAGATTCAAGAAAAACACACACACATACACACAAACACACACAGGGATCCATAGAGCGATGGATTATTTAAACTGCACTGACTGACAGCCTTGATTGGAACCTTCAATAATTGGACAGAAGACAGATGGAGAGACACACACACACACACGCACACAGACGTTAGAAGACAGAATAGCTGCAAAGGTAGTCGTTCATATTTAGAAAACCTAAAAGAAAAGGATGCAAAATGTCAAAGAAATCATTACAAGCGGCTCTGTCCTGCCGTGGCCCGACTCGGTCGATGGTCCATTTTGGGGGCGACTCTGAACAATTTGGTGCTTCAAACTGGTAATCGAAAAGCAAATCAACGCAGCATGGTTTGACCCGTCGGGGCCAGAAGTAGCTGTGGAGGTCTTTGTGTATAAGAGGTCACTCCCCCAGTGGAACACATTGAGCAAAGCCCAGGAAAGGAACTAGTAAATATTTGCTCAAGCACATATAAAAAGGGAGCAATTTGACATTTCTAGATGCCAAACAGACATTGAACTTCTGCAGGTCAGTCCTGTCCAACATTAGTGAGCAAGCAGCCTGCGTTTAGCTTAACTTTGCCGCATTGGGTCACATGACGATCTCACAGCAATCAAACCACCCTTTGGTGCACTCAGAGCGGTCGGAGATTACCTCGGACAAGTCCAAACTGCACCGACTGCACTGCACAAACTAAAGGTGTGCAGTGTCCAAGCACCCTTGGATGGTGTTTGGCCCAATCTCAGCAGTCGATCCCCTCTGATCACATACACCCTACTCATAGATCACTACCACCTCACCTCTACAGAGAATAGCTGCAGCGTTTCTACTTAAAAGAAGAGAGCAGATGACACATCATTGGCTGTATGCTGTGCCACATTTCTCTCCTTCACCTTCCCCTTCAACCCTCCCCCTTTGTGATTGTGTTCATGAGTAGCGTAGGGGTCTGCAGATTGTGTCCGATAAATTTGTGGGGATTCAGCTAGAAGAGGCCAGCGTCAGATAGGTGGCTTTAAAATTGCTGACTGGCCCACAGCAGCCTGATGGAATTAGACCCATAAAACCACGAGAATACCAGCAAGCACACACAACATGCAAAATACACAAGTGCTATGGACACTATTTCAGTGCGGTCAAAGCTATTTACTTAAGGCATTAAAATTAAATTAAACTAGACACATAAGCACCAAGAAAAGGGAGAAATGTACTAATCTTAGTCCATACTAACCATAAACATGCTTACATATTACATTTCACACTCCTCACTACTGGTTATCTTTCTCTGCCCACTACTCAAACGTCAAAGGGACACCAAAGGCCTTTCTAAGGTTCCAACCAAAGGAAGATATCTTCTCTGATTGGATGAGGAAAACCTTGTTTCGCCTTTCAGAGATGAGACGAGATCTGTTTCGTCGTTCCAATGCTTTGTCGAACATCCTGCTTTAGGCTTTGAAGGACTATCTGATGTGTGGCCTTTACTCCCCGTACCAGCAGGAGACATTTTCAGCCAACTAGCTCTGATAAACCCGCTGTGAGCTACCCGCCCTCGTCTAATGGCAGACCGAAGGAGTTCAAAAGAGGCAGACTGACACTGCAGGGTTGGGTGGCCACCAATCACAGCACCATGTTGAAAGCCAAAGTTACTCTCTGTCTGCCGGATATGAAATTAGAAAAAAAGACGTTTGTCTATAAAATGTTACTCTCCAGGAACTAATTAGAAAACACTGTTCACACCGAAGTGACATCTTCAGGTATTCATTTGGCTATAATTCACTGGGTTGCTTCCATTTAAAGTGAAGCAGGTACAGTAAAATGAATGCATCTCTATTTATTGTGGACTGGAACCTGAAATCTCTTAAATCAGCACTAGAAACTTCTTGAGCTCCAGAAACCCCTTTTCAGTGATTTAGCCGGTGTCGTTGGGGACCTTGATATGACTTTCAGCGGCCCTACTGTAAAATGCAGATTCATGTTGCCTGCAGCTCTCCCACCACCAAGGTTCTCCTAGAGAGGAACTGTGAATAATCAATAACATCAGCAGCTATCACTTAGCCGATGGCTTGTCTGTCAAAAGCAAGCAAGGCACATGAAACCTTCACTAAAATGGACAGAAAACAGTTTTTTTTCCATCCACCTTGAAAGCCGCAGGAGGTTGATCTTTTGTCTTCTGCTGTGATCCTGATATGACAGGAGGACAGCCATTTTGTTGTGGTGACAGGCATCAACCGGCAACGACCTAATGAGGTGTGAAGAAAGAGCGGAATTCTTTTGACACAAATGTGTTGCAATGCAAACAACATCCATCACAGCCTCACTTCTGTCCGTCTCTCCGAGTGTGGGGTCTGTGCACGTCTGCCACACAGATGCTCCGATGCAGGGGAATGTCTCCGAGGGGTAAATCGCAGGCCAGGAGAGAGGAATGCACTGTGGAGAAGAATACCTAGGATAACTGGATTGAGCTGTACCTTGCTGGTCAAACCGTGTGCATAAAGGTGTTGCTCTTTATGAACTTCTTCAGCTACAGTGACTGGAGCTGTGTTTGTGAGGGTCAGGAGTGGAGATGTTCCGATACAATTTTTCACTTCCTGAAGCAGTGTAACCGGCAGTTAACCGTCTTGCTTCCTTCACATTTCTGTTGAGAGCTGCTAATAGGCAGAAAGAAATGATGGGGCAGGATGTGCGTCTCGGGCAGCAGGGTGACCGGTGTCCCCATGAAGTGCAAATTAGCTGAAAAATGTTACGACAACGGTTGCATTTACCTACATAGCCTACATACCCGCACTAGGCATTGCTGAGAGTGGTATCAGAACGTCTCTAGTTCAATCAGGAAGACTCTCGTCATGGAATTTTTATCCATTTATTGCAACAAATGGAAATACTATTATACTTGGCGCTGGTGGCTCTGCTCTTAGAATGCTCCCGAGATTATTCGAGCTGCTGCTGAGCCAAAACGTGGATCATCACGTATAAACCCCCCTCGGGGATTTTCAGGAATGAGCCAGAAGTAAATATTGAATACAGTTTCAACTATTTGCTATGCAAAATGAACTCTGGACTAAAAAGGGTTGAGGCTGGGGTGGAAGAAGTAAAGCTGTTCCAGCAGTAATGTCTGTACCGGCGTTGGTGTAGAAAGGCTCAGTGGGGGGGGGGGCTAATCTTGTGTGAATGAACCTTCTTGAATTGAGAGTTGGCTCCGAATTGGTGCGTAACCAAATGGAAGCGATGATTCAATCGGCTGACTGTCAGTCGGTGACAGCTGGGGGCGTTTGACCGTGTCCTGCATGAACCAACGCAATGCTTCATTAAAAGTAAAGTGCATCATGCCGGTTCAACTCCACTAGCTGTTGGAGCTGTCACGTTATCTTAGGGTTTTGGTCACCCGTCGTTGTGTTTATTTTTGTTGACACTACGGGGTATTGATCACTAGGCCGGTCACTTATTATGGTGAGGGTTTTTAGTTAGTGTGTGTCAGTGTCAGAAGAAGAGACTGCAGGAAATGTTTGATTGTGATCACTTAAATAATTCAATCTAAAACACGGCTCTAAATTGTGATACTGGTTAAGACCTGGCTGTGGCTGACCTGATACACTACTAGATTTCCCAAAGTGGACCGTGGGACTTTTCTTAGGAGCTAAACATCTGCATGTTGGTTATCTATTTATCAACCATTGCTTTTGATCACTCCACATCCACGTCTCTGCAGTGGTCTGAATGTAGACATACCCAGAAGCTGCAAACCAGTGGAGGGCAGTGGCTTAATGAGGCAGCAGTCAAGCAGGCGTCCCTCAAAGAAAATCCATGTCTACAAGCAACTGGCTGGAATGGCCCACTGGCAAAGTGACAGGGGGGAGTCACAAAAGAAAAAATCAAAGAGCCACGTCAATTTGAGTTTCAAAGTGCTACAAGTATTGATCAGCTGTATCCCAGCTCGCCTTGACGCTCATAGTGTCCTCAGACACGCACATTACTCACAGTACTCACAGTACTCACAGTACTCACACCAAGCATTCTGTGTACTGGATGAAAAGTGAGCTTTAGCTGCTCATCTTTGGGCACTTTCTGTCAGCAGCTATTGTTCACCTATTAAAACATTAGACATTATCCCACAGCGTATTCATTGTAGAGCTATGACAATGTGGTAGATATATTTTTTCATTTTAGCATGAGGCAAGCAAATGTTTTTGTTGGGGATTGGCAACTAACAAAAGAGCAGCGGAGAAAGGCGTTCTCTCTGCTCTCTGGGGAGACCGATGCACACACGGTTAAAAGGGAGACCAACGCGTAAGCCCACACAGTGCGGCTGAGGCCGATTACACCTCCACCCCGCACCGTTCCCTGAGCCGCTCCCCCACCCTGCCCCCTCCACAGCTGAGCCAAACCACGGCCAGCTAACACAGTAAAGGAAATAGACATAATACAACACAAGTTTTATTCTACAACTTGCTGACTAAATATCCCAACGGGCCTGGAATTGGCTCAGTACTCCGTGGGAAGAGCTGGAGGATGCATTTGGGGAGAAGGAGATCTGAGCTAACATGATCAACCAAAAGGATGGCTGGAAAGACGGCGCCGGATCATGGACTTTATCAGGTAACGTGGAACATTCCCCTCCAGCCTCGGATAGGCTATGCATCTTCTATCCACCTTTCTCCCTTTCAGGAATTCATGTTGGAATCTCTGTATGGAAACCGTGGCAAAGAGTTAAACCCCCCCACATTGAGTCCAAACGAGGTGGGATAGTTGTTAGTCCCTCACCTCATTGTTTTTCCTCTCAAAGACTTTCCTCACTGTGTCCCCCTCCTCTTCTCTGAAGAGCTGACAAGGAGTTCTTCTGTTTACTGCTCAAAAGCAGGTGCCTCCCATGTGGGGAATATTTCTGAATCTCCATCTCCATCTCTCTGTCTTCACAAGCATCACATGCCTAGTTGCCCTCCTGTTTGGCACACATCCTCTCCACAGCTCTCTGTATGTATAGAGGAAACAGAGCTTTATCTCAGCTGAGTCCCTCAACGAGGATTAGATATTGTCATCTTTTATCAGCACTTTTCCAAGCTCTGACAGTCTCTCAGGAGCTATCTCCTGCTCTAACTTCTTTCCCTTGTGTGTGTGTGTGTGTGTGTATGTCTATGGTCTTCTGTTGGTTTTGTACGTAGCACACAGTGATTATATCCAAGAGCAGATTTTGACACATCTAGAAGATAACCTCTCTCTCCAGCGATTTCTTACTTGAAAGCTTAATTAACCAGCATTTATTTATTTCATATTGGTGGGAGCGGAGTCCGTCCCAGGGTTACATGGAGAGTATCAAACTATGACGGATCTGAAGGAGTTTGTCAATTAGCACCTTGAGAAGACGCACAGCAGAGATGGAGACGTTTGAATCTACATTCATTTATCTTATGTGCATATTTGTCTATGTAGTCATTGACTATTGTGCTTACTAATCCCCGGAAGGGAGATATAAGGAATGAACATGTAATGTGAAGGTAACAGAGCTACAGATTATTCACAATCCATCTCAGTCATAACAGGTGTAAAGAGGGGTTTAAACATTTTGGTACCTAGCATTTTGGTGTTAGGGTCATCATTTGATTCAAAATTGAATACATATTTCAAATGATTTCCAATTCATGAAACATTTGAAGAATCAGATAGGAGGTTACTAATTTCAGAATCACAGTTAATGAAGACTGTTTGGTAAGTAAGATTATAAGACAAATTAAAAAGCTAAAATACTCCCAAAAGGAACGACTTTGACTATATCCACGATACCATGTCCTAGCTGCGAGTGTGGTGCAACGTTTTCAGCATTCACATTATTTGTGTCGCTTGCTTTGGAGGCGCCTTACCGAACAAGGAACACAGAATTATTAAAATGGACATTTTACAACCTTAAAAGCTGTTGGGAACCTGCTTTGCTTACAGGACGTAACGTTACTATCGCTCTCCCTCTCTCTGCATCGGAGTTCTTTCTTTTTGGCAATACTTTTGTGTAATGAGACTCTCTGTTATTGCTTCCTTCTCTGATCCACTTGCATTTCCAGTACTAACCCACCCCCCCCCTCTTTCTCTTTTGTGTTACTATCTTTAGTGCTCCTGGCTCTCTCGTTTCATGCTCCATTAATTACTGATGAAGTGTTGCACATAAAGTCCTATATAGCAGCCCGACTCACAAATGCCTTTTACTTTTCTCGTGTGTTTGTGTGTGTGGAGGGAGGGAGGGGTGGAGGGGTGGTTGGACGGGTCACTGGAGGGTCGGAACCAACAAAAACTCCTCAACACTATACAAACAATATTTTTTGTATTAAATATAGATTGGAACCTTTTATCTCTTGAATAAGACTTAAACAAACACAAAGAGGCTAAGATGCTCCAGCTATGAGTCACAGCTACGAGACATTACTGATCTTTCAATTTAATTGAGGGAAAGTTTAAAATCTGTCACCATTTTCACATTCAAAATGGGGAGTCTGTTTGTCTGTGCCAGTTTTTTTAAACATCAGGTTTGGCCAATTAGCAATTTAGAAGTCTACAATGCATGATTTTTTTTAGTCCTTGTGTATTCATCCAATTTTTTTACTAGAGATTTTCACATGACAAATGGAAAGAAATTAAAGATTTTCTGGTACACTGTGTAATTGTCTAACTCTAATAGAACCTAGCTTGTAAGAAAAGAGACCTGGATGTGAAACCAAAGGTGAGAGATGTGCCGTGATGAAGCCGTGATCCCTTCGTGGTTCTCCTTGCTTTGTTGACGTTGTCGGAAGGCGGCTTAAGCTTTCGGTGAGGTTTCCCACCTCGCCGTTCTCTTCCCTGCTCTCATATGACGGGACCAGCCGATAACGCCATCACTACCAACGGCATCATCCCGGGAGCTTAGCATCCCCCCTCCTCTTCCCCCTGAGGTAAACAGCTGCAGCCCTCTCAGCACACGTGGAATTAGTTAGTGCCGTTAGCTGTGAGCCGCAGGCTCAAGTGTTGATTCGTTGAGAGTTGTTTAGAGGCAATAGAAGTCTTGTATTATGTGCAATTTGGAGTGTGAAGCTGCTTGGTTGAGCAGTTCATGAGAAAGCTGCAAGCCGCTGAGCAGCACGAAAAGCAACAGGCAAACAGACAGTTTTATCATCTCTGAGTGTACTTTCTAGGATCAATTCTATATATTTTGACAGAACTGATGTGTCACGGTTTGGGTCTGCTCTCTCTTATTTTGTAAGTTTCATGTCTTTCGTGTTCCTGGGGAACTTCACTTCCTGCCTTGTCCCGTGATTGCCTGATTGTTCCCACCTGTGTCCAATCACCTGCACCTCCCTAGTGTATTTAAGCCCTGTGTGCCTGTTGTCCTTTGTCGCGTCATTGTCTAACGTCACTCGTTGTTGGAGCACGTCCAGGTTTTGGTTTTGGAATAAAGAGCACTTTGTCATCGGAAACCCTGCGTGTGAGTCCTCCCTGCATCCTGCTCCGGCTGCGATCCCTGACATGATGTGATTTATGTATTCTGCTGAGTTCAGTAGGGTGATCAAAAATCCTTTCCAAGAGCACATGGCCAAAAGCAAATCCAAGGAAATCTCTCTGAAGCACCACGTGGAGCAGAACGGTTTTGTCACATTGTCGCAAAGCTGTTGTATGTGTGTGTGTGTGTGTGAGGGCACACCTGTGTATTAGGTTTGCGATTCTTGCATAAAGGCTTAGGCATTCCTAGTTATAAGAAGTAGAGGCAGCACGTGTCTGTTTTGTGTGTTGGCTTCTCCCTGCTCCCTCTGTTTCTCTCCCTCGCCACGGCCAGCTTTGTCTGGTTCTGATCTGCGTTTTATAGCTTGCGAATCCAGTGCTAAGCATTATGATTGGAGGTGAACCGTGGCAGCCCGGACAAGTGCGTATCGTTACATGCATCATTTGCTAGAGCAATGACACTGACCATACACACAGAAGATAATCATGTGATCAACACCTAGCAAAATACTCTCAGATGGTCACAGTACATATACTATATAGATATATATAGATATATCTATATATATACAGAATCGTTGATCAATCGACTGTTTGTAACTTATCTGCATTCTGTGTGTTTTGAATTAAATTATAGAGACACCTTCACTATCTATAATAATTTCAAATCTGTTCCAGTTCTGTAATTTCTTTTGCCCGTGAAGGCTGCCTACTGTTTTCAATTGTCTGAAAGTGTCCATGGCTGAGGTTGATTTCAGAAGAAGGGGGTTACAATGAAATCAGAGGTTCTTTCAAATACAGTAGTAGGTTGCAAGGGTTGAACTCAAAATCCACACTGAAATGGGCCATTTTACCAACATAAGACATCCAAAGGTTGATTTTTAACTTATGGTATTAAATCAGATTGGGCATTGTCATCTGTTTCCAGTTTCACACAAACCGAAAATGTAGTACATTGCTATAAAAAGGTTATTCATATGCTAAACAAATAACAGTAATAAATATGTTATGTCTGTATGAATCACTTTTTTCAGCTTTTTATAATATACAAAAATTAAATGTTCTTATGCCTTCCTGAATGGGCATGCATTATGGTCGAAGAAGAAGATAATAAGACAATCGCATGTATTAATTGAGGAGGCAAGGCAAGTTCATTTGTTTAGCGCATTTCAACAACAAGGCAATTCACATAAAAGCATTGAAAGCATCAAAGCATAAGGCAAAATAAGAGGACATTTAAAAACAATTAAGGACACTGATTGAATCGTTCAAAGCAGACATTAAAACAACAAACAAGCAAAGAATAGACTACAAGTAGTGGTGCAGTTAAAAGAAATGAAAAATACAGTAGTAGATTGTCAATTAAAGGCAACCGAAAAGTCTCCAGTCTTAATTTGAACCTGCTGAGAGTCTGAAGCTGCTTCTCCATGTTCGGTTCTGACTACATGAACAGAATGGAGACCCGTCCCAGACGACCTGGGGGGGGGGGGGGGTCGAGATGGTTGATAAGGTAGCAGCGGGTCAGACATGCATTTGAGCTCTAAACCATTAAAGGCTTTAGAAACCAACAGCAGGATTTAAAATTCAATTAGTGGTTGGACACTAAGACCAACAAAGTGGTCTCAGTGAGGACTCGGGCTGCAGTCATCTGACTTTTCACAGAGGGCAGTGAACACACCGTTACAGTCCAGTCTACTGAAGTCCTATAATCCTTGATATTTTCTTCAGGTGTAATTATCTTTATATGGCTGTCTGACTCCATATCTGCATGTAGATTAAGTTTCTGGCACAGCAGTTGTTTGTTCAATGCATGTATACATTTATAAGCATACAGCTCATCTCATTTCAGTGTCTGGGTGGACATAAATACATGACTAACAAGAAGGCGAGTGACAGACAGTTGGAGTGATAGATGATGTTGACAGAAAAATGTCAAATCGGATTGGTGTTGTCCTTTATGTCTCTAAGCTATGCTTTCTGACACAGTGTTATTAGTGTGAGTTAAAATGGTGCTGAAAATGCAAAGATAATGCTGTTTTTCTGAATTGTTCAGCTCTGTATGAATAAATATTGAACTTGAGTCACGATAATTTAAAACTTATATCAATTATGCAATTTCTCTCGTTTCCTTTACTCGTGTAACATAATAATATACGTCTTCATAATATACTGCAATTATCTTTTCTACTTGCATCTTATACCCTTTTAAAGCATGCCTGGAAAGTCGGCCTGTAAACAATGTGTCGGAGGTAAATGTCCCCTGTAATGTAGTATAGGATGAAATATTTAAAGCATCTGTCATGAGTGCGCGCACACACGGTGGCCAGTCATCCCCTGCCTGTGACTCTTTTCATCTGTCAAAGTCCAGGAGACAGATTTAGGGTTTTTGAGTTCTTTCATCACAACCCTCTCTACCAGCGACTCCAATGAGCATCTAATTAAAGCTGTAAATCAAAAGGTAATTCCTGGTCTCTTCTCGGAGGAGACGGAACCAAACAGCCGCAGTCAACATGTCCTCCCCCCATGGAAGAGCACCAGGTCCCTCGAGGCCAATCAGCATCTATCATGTCGCCTTGTTGTTTGACCTGTTGTTCAGGTGTGCTATCCTGCAGCTTTGTATCCGTCAGACGGCCTTATTGGGATATCTTTCACTTGCCTTTTTTTATAGGTTTTCATAAAATACATCCCCTTGGGGAGTGAGGATGTTTTTTTTAAATATCTTTGTTAATGGTCTTTTTGCTTGATTTGATACATGGAGCATTTTTTTCCATCATGTGATTTAAGGCTCTCGTCTGCTCTGGCCTTTTGGCCAGGAAGGACCCACTGTCCTGTGCCTCAAACACTGACATTGGCGACGGCGAATTATGTCCATGTGGACATTGATGTGTATTTCCTGGTCAGTGAATCAATGTAATTAATGTCTATAGCTGATTAAATGAGGAGCTTGAGGCAACAGACACTTCGTAAGGGCACCCTCCTTATCATACATTTTAATGAAGGGACAAGAGTCTTGCTACTTGCTTTGTGATGGTGTACTTTTTTTTCGCCCTTACCGAGCCCCAAACTTTTTCAAACATTTTCTAGATAATAAGCTGCACACTCCAAGTTAGTTGTTAGTTTCATCTACGTGCAGATGGATACTGCAGATTACAATGAGCTATTTTTAGCATTGGAAAATAACTTCCACTCTCTAGTAGAGACAGACTCGCAAAATGCTTTATATTGTGTTACATTCGTTTTGCACTGTGGATATGATCATAGATTTTACATTATGTTTGAAATACAGGGATGGATAGGAAGCTGCAAGAGTAATTAGAAAGAGATGAGTGTGTATCTTGATATGCTTTTTTTTATTGCCTGCAAGTGTGATATTTAGATATAATATAAAAACCCAGTTTGAGGTTCTTTTGCTTGCTCGGCTTGAAGGAAAATCAAAAAGGCAAAAAGCCAAGACAAAGGCATCAACTCTTATAGTGAAATAATGAACACGGATCATTTCTTAATGGCAGAAATCATTCCTAATTGCCGAGGCTCAAAGACTTTGCTTCACGTGTGCCAATAAATATACTTACAGAAACTGGGACGAATTGCATATGAATTGAGAAAACAAGATGAAGATAAAGGGGAACCAGATGACTGGATGCAGACTGGTGAGACTTAATTAGACCAGTGTTAAACACTAATGATGCACAGTGTAAAGAGAAGTAATGTTTGTCTTTTATCGGCTATCCTGTAGATAATAGGATGACATTGTTCAAGTCAACAGGAGAAATACAAGTGCTTCCATTCCATTTGTGAAAACAATTCTATTGGAAAAATGTGGCGTTAAAAGCGATGAATTCCCGCCTTTAACGTGATGGACTTCAAAGTCTGCGTGCTACCATAACAGTGTGCTATTTGAAATGTCCCCAAAACAGAACTAGCCACATTTCCATCAACTGGGTGAGAGGACACCTACTGGGCCACAGCATCGCTTTGTCAGAAGTGGCCAACATGTGCTACGTTTTTATGCATTGCCATGATCTGATGCTAACCTGAGCAAAGCCTTACTGACTCTCTTTAGTGAGATTCATATGAACCACTGAAGCACCATGTTAGTCATATTTGTTCGAAGTAGAGATCGCTACCACCACCTGTGTTGTGAATCTGCAACACACACACACGCACACAAACACAAACACACGTGAAATATTGAAACCAGTTGTGTCACTCATTTCGCTCGGGTGGCTTTGTGTGTGTCCTCTGGGCTTCCAGACCAGGGAGTGCATTGATAAGAAGGGAAGGGACTATTAGCTTGTTGGCCGGCAGCCTGAATGTCGTTTGGAGATTTTCTATCTCTGGTCAGAAACCACATGCACACTTATCACAGAGCCGGTGGGACATGGGCCCAGCCGTGGCACGTCATTTTTGTCATTTCTTTATTTATTAACCTCCACAGACATAAACATTATTTCCTGTTGTCTCCTCTTCTCATTCAGCAATCTCTCCCTCTCTCTCTATCTGTCTGTCTGTCTGTCTGTTTGCCTCCAGCATGCTGCAATCTGTGCAACACTTCTGTCATTCTAGAGAAGAACGCCTCATTCAATGTTTTATCTACGTTCAAACGAGAGCGCCCCAGAGATCATGGTTTTTGTAGCTTTTTGAGCTTTTGTGTCTCTTCTCCGTACCAAGCGTAACTCCGCCGGCCAATCAAAGGGCTTTTTTTATCTCTAGAATCATGTGTTGTCGGCCATGGAGATTGTAAAGTGAGACAGATGGACTTCCTGTGACTGAAGCATTCAAAAGGATTTCCTTCTCTTCTCAGCTGTGGGGCAGGTGGCCCATATGAAGTGAAAAGACAACCCAAACCAGCGCTGGTAGTTGCTGAACGGTCATTTTGCCCCAAATTGAATCTGTTTGAGAAGAATGCGCCATTCACCGTAGTTTGTAATTCATTATTAATATATGCAGCCAGTGACTTACTAAACATATTTGCTCTGAAAAAATGGAAACAATGAGCACATTCAAATACTTAATACTGTATTCTGACGACGACTTGTGTCAGCTCTGTAATTATGGTGATCATACCTGTTATGATGATGATGGTTGGGTTTCTGATTACTCTGCTTATTGAACGCCCTCCGCACTACAATCATTCTGTGCAAAATTACCAAAAGGGTAGAGAAGGATCGGCTTAACAAGACCAAATATGCCACCAAAGTGTGTATGAATTAGAAAGCCAAATATGTTTGCCCTGTTCACTGTCTTTTCTGTCTTAGCATTTTAACATGTTTTACACCAATTTCTGCCAAACATGAAGAGCAATTTAGACATATGTGAATATATATATGTATATATATATATATTAAGCCATAAACAGAATTAACGGAGGAGGAACAAACTGTACCAACTTTTATTACAATTTAGCTAATGTCCATAGATGATAGTGAGTGGCCTTGTTGTCAAATATGTATTTGTTTTCTCTTTTTATTTAGCTGTTAATGAAGTGCTTATGGATTTCCTAGTTGAAACCCTTGTTATTCATGTCAACTTATTTAACCATCAACAGAATCATTTAGCAGGGAAATGTTCTTAACCTCGTCTGTAGTACAGAGGGAATAGTTTTAATGGAGTTTGTAACACATTTCTTCCATTCATTCTTAATACATGTTGGCTATACACTTGGATTGCTTCAAAATGTAGCACAAATACTAACAAATGATAATATGGAACATGCAAAGAAGGCATGAAGACTGGATTTGTTAGAAGCCATTCCTCTGCGACCCCACAGCAGAGTAATGTAGGCTCACTTTGATGGTGTGTGCAGTAGAAAAAGGCCTCTCTAGAGCATTGTTGAAAGGCAAAACTGACTCATGCTGAGTTTATGATTCAAATGTGAGCAGCAAAAAGAAAACGCACGTTCTGTTTCGGTGTCATCAACAATTACTGACAAAAATTACTGTCGGGGCTGCACTGTACAATCATTTGGCATCGACGGGATCTTAAGCCTCAAACTGATTTCTCCTTAAGAAATCTCCCTGTGAGGCCCCAGAACAGCTCGCCCATCGGACTGAACAGTATCCCATGGGTGTCATATTCTCAAGAGGCCTCATTAGGTTCTTGTAGTGTTGGTTGAAAAATCTAATGCGCTATGTGTCATGCGGGTGATGGAAGGCAGGACTCAAATGCAGAGGATTAAAAAAAAGGGGTTTATTTAATAATTAACGAAAGTACTTCTTGGGCAAACGGTCCTTCAAGAAGGGGAGGGGAAATATAACCAATTCAAAATCACCCCGTCCGGAGGAAATAACCCGGTCTACAAAAACTAAGATCAAACAACAGGCAACAATAATCTTAACTTAATCTTGGCATGATCGTGGCGAGAATGGCTTTGGCGAAGTCGATGGGAACGAAAACACTTCGGCACAAGACGAGGGAAGACGCTGACTAATAAACACATGAGGATAATGAGAAACAGGTGGACACAATCAGGGATCCGGGTAATTGGACAGGTGATACGAGAGGAAGGGCAAGCGATCTGAAACGAGAGGAGGGAACAGACTTTCAACATAAGACAGGAAATGACAAGACCAACACACCGGTGTTACACTATGGGATTATTATTATATTATTACTATGTGTTTTAGAGTGACTTTTGGGAAAGCATGGTATGGCACAACAGGGGAAAAACTACAACTCAACTGATAGTTAATAGGACTTTACAATTATTGCGTTTTATACATTTATAGTCAAACTTAAATTGCTGTGCTGTTTGTTGGCTGCACTGTAAGAACGGGACTTAAAAGCTATAAGAAGTTGAGTTATATTCAACAGTGTGCAGCTGTAGCCCCCTAGAAAAGTATGACTGATTGACTGACTTGACGTTTGTTGTGTTGAGCTAATTGAGAAAGAAGTGTCATCATTGTACTGATGCTGACCTTCAGAATAAGTCTGTCTCCCTTTCTTCAGTCCTTTTTCCCCTAACTTTGTTTCCAAGTAAGACTCTCTTCCCAGGAGATACGATCACAGTTGTCTTCGTCACTGAGCTACTTTTAGGAGAAAGTTTCTCTACCCTTCGGTTAACGTAGCACCTAAAGTGAACTAGTGTTCATTTATTTATTTTGGGTAACATAGATGAAGTAGATGTTTAGTTCAGGAGTCTAAATGAGAGTGTGTTGGAAAGGACTGGTTGTGTTGTTCAAAAGAAAACGTATCGTCTGCTAGTTGTTGTAACTAAAGTGAAACGGCGAAGCTACTGGCCCAGCTTTGATGAGGTTCCAAAGATGATGCAGCTTTTTAGCATTGTGGATTATCAAGTTGTCCAATTAATAAAAGGCATTTAGTGTATAGGATTCGGTCAGGATTCTGAAACTATGTAATCAATAAAGAAATGACAACAGTGTAATACCACTGTAATTTTGAAACAAATCAATAGAAAAATACTAATGCACAGCTATGATTGTATTCAGTGTAATGTAATCAACCGAGATGCATGCGTGTAATACATAGCACAACTGATATTGACTGACAGATATTGGAAATACGAATGACATTGAATTCCCCAGGAGAGCACGTGGACACTGACTTTCACACCTTGACTGATCTGCGTTGCTCGGTCGATGGGGATTACGCGCCGTCATTTTCGAGCGTGCGCTGCTGCCTGGAGGAGCGCTGTGGTCGATCTCCTGGTCTAACGCATGCGCTCACTCACAGAGTACGACCCCCAGTGGACTTTTGGGAAAAAATAACAACTTTAACTTTCTGTCATTTTTACACTTAGCAAAGTCATCTGGCGGGCCACACTGCACTCACCCGGCGGGCCACCTCCGGTCTGCGTGCCGTGTGTTTGACACCCCTGAAGTAGTGTCTTTGATTGAATTTTGGTCAACTGCACACACAAAAAAATATATTCATACATTATATATTATTTCTTTGTCTGGGAAACCTCGTAGGTTTAATAAGCATGAGCATTTAATTTAAATTTGCTCCCACACTTGGAAACCCAGACTGCTGTCTGAAAAAACAACAATATGACACTAAAAAAGTAAATGTTGCATTCACAGAGGAAGTGATTTAACGCAGACTAAGAGAGTGCTGATCCGAGTAGAAGTGAAATGATCTTTTTTGTACGACGCCCCGCAGCAGGGTAACTGATTGGAGCGTACTCATGGAGGAGGAGAAGGATGGCTGAAGAAGGGAAGTGAGGTGGAGAGAGCGTCCAACAGAGTAGCCAAATGAGGAAATGATGGAGTGATTAACTTGAGTAGTGCACTCAGAGGGAAGACGGGACATTTATCTCTCCCTTCTTCCTCCTGAGCCCATCACTCGTTCAGTCTGTTGGTCCTCGTTCCGTCGCCACAGCATCAAAATATGGAATGGACAAGAGGCTATTATCAAAATACATTGTTTCTGCACCTGTTTTCTTTCTTTCTTTCATGTGCCTCCTCCCAGCTCATCAATGCAAATACATGCATTATAATACTGTAGCTTCTCTATCAGCATAGATTTTCTCTCATTTAATGCACAAGTTAGAAATTACAGAGCGAAATTGTTGGTTGATGTTTTTAATTTTCCTTCCATCCCGATGTCCAGACTCTAGAGGGAAGAGGGTCCGCTATCTATTGATGAACTGTTGATTGGAATGTGCATGCGCCTATGAGATTAAACAAGCCCAGTTCTTTGGGTGGATAATTAGTATGAATATTTGAATATCTCTCATTGAATAGTTATAATTATCATTGATGATTGCAGTACTGTGGCTGTGTGTGTCGCTTCATCTCCTCTTCAATATGTAATATTTAGTATCTACCTTGCTGTTCCTATGGATGAGACTCTGCCTGTCAATCCCTGAGCTGTAGACATGAATACTGGATAGAATCCAGATGAGCTTCATCTCTTATTAACTTCCCGTCCTCCCATCTTCCTAATATCTCCTCACCAACCAACCTTTCCCGCTTTACTGACTGAGCAGACCAAAATGTATGAACAGCCCCTCGGTGAGACAACGGTGACACAAATACATGGGAAACGAAATTGAAGGGAACTGTGGATAGGAATTTATGAAAAGATAAAGTTTAAAGTCTTTCTGTGAATTAATGAGTTTTTCTTGTCTGTGTCTCTGTTCCTTATGAACTTTGAATAAATCAGCATGGACTCGTATCAATCCATCATTTCAAGGAAAAAAATTGTCCAAGATCTCATCACATGAATCTGTTCTTAAATGAAATGTTAGATCTTTGAGTTTTTACCAAAGAAGCTCAATGGCACCACGATCCAGCGATGTACAAAACCCAAAGCAGGGCTTCGACTTTTATATCGATGGAACCGGTCCAGTTTGCTTTTCATCCCGACATTGCAGATACGAGTCGGTTCGCCACGTTTTATCTTTTGAAGTCAGACGGAGGCTCTCGGAGCTTGATGTGGTCGTTAGTGGACTAATGGGTTTTCTACTGCAAGCTGTCCTGTGCTTTGATGGTCAGAAGACAAACCTCCACATACACACAAATCGTTTTGCGTTTTTTAAGGAGTACCTCATCTGTATGGCAAATATTCTATCAACATAACTGTAGCTATTATCAAACCCACTCATTCCTGCAGCCACCTGGTCGTGCCGGATTTTCGACCATTACTGCCGGAGACACCATGGCACTCTGACAAGTTCCTGTTAAGATGCACATCACGCCGCCCTGCAACACCGTTGATCCATTGAAAATCTCTCCACTGCATCCAACATTAAAAATGTAATCCAAATACTTGCTAATGCAGTTAGTCAACTGAAATACTGCAAGGCTCGAACTGAAAACGAGTGCTAATGGCTGGTTCTCCTCTTTTTCATGTGACTGACTGCCGAGTTGTAGTCATTGTCATCAGAGAGTATGTTAAGTAGCCACTCTCGCCTGCGTCAAAGTTCATATATATCTCACGTCTGCAACCTTCGTTTTCATATTTCCTGCATGCACAAATCTAATAATGAAGAAAGCTTGCTCTTTGCAGCATAGTGACATGGAACCACGGGGGCGGGTGACTGTTCTTGTGTGCGTCCCTGAGTCAGACAGCCGTGAATCCCTGATTCAGCTGGAAACAAACTGTGCCTTTTTGTATCCTGTTCTGTATTCAGATGAAGAAGCTCCTTAATTGGATCTGATGTGCATCACGTATGTCAATGACCTTTCCCTCCAACTGTTCTCCGTCTCGCCTCTCTGTCCTCCGAAATTATTTAACGTAAGCGCATTGGAGGGATTGATTGTTACTATTGTTATGCTTTGATCAGTTTATTGAAATTCACTGCAGGATCCTGCAAAACCTGATTTGATTCTCATAGTAGGGATTTTTGTCACTAAGCTTTGCTGCAGAGCTGCGGCTGTATATTTGGGAAGGTTAGATCGCTGGCCTATGGAGGGGATCAGGGCCACGTGTAAAACATGTATTGAATGAATTTTGAGTTTGAAGTGGATGAAGTCAAAATTGGGAAGGAAATGATTCATTTTCAGAAGTTTAACTCTGAACTTTGAACACAAATTTTCAAAAGAATTTACAAAAGCTCACAAAAATAGACGTGATCCTGTGGGAGAAGGTGACCTTTGCATGGATGGCACACAAACAAATTGTGATTTAAAGGTTGTGGAGCTTCAAAAGTCTTTTTGATTGACATTATAAAAAGTATTTTGGGGAGAAGTCTAAAAACGACTATTCACGATTTATAAGGCTTGCTCATCAGCGCTACACACAAACTAGCAATTACTCACCGCATAATAATCCCAGGGCCCATTCATTATTTAATACACTTTCTGTAAGATAATAGCTTTTCATTGCCTTGAGACATTTTAGTTGTTACTAAAGTCAAATAGTTTTTTGTTTGTTGTTGTTTTCCAAGCGTGTCAGAGAATTCTGTGACTCTGGCAGGTCAATTATGTCCAACAGAAAAAAGATATGAAGGATGGATTCATGCCACATTTTCCGCTGTCAATCACACGTTTTATTTAAAGCGGAAGGTAAGAGCTTGGGTCAGATTACAGGACGGAGGATGACTGAATAAAACCCTCTTTACTGTAAGATGAGCCAAAGTATCGTCCAATGGGGTGCAAAAGTTTGTTTGCAGTTTGCCGAACACGCTGAGCTGTGCAGGGTATTATCATCCTAAACACACACTTCATCTCACAAATGTATTTCTATTATGATCATGCCAGGATTATGGTGTTTCCGAAGACTGTTGGTTTTTATTCTTTATTCTATTTCGGCTTCCAGCGTAGGCAATTTTACTATAACACCTCTGTTTAAATGGGTTCGACTCTCCTGTTTGTTTTATTGAATAATCCGTCTCTGTCTTGTTTGTGTAGTGGGTTTAATTGCTTTTTTTCTCTCCCAGTGTTTAGTTAATGTGAATAGCATTGGTTGCATTGTACAGTGCTCTTCTAAAGGGGGGCTAATTTGTTAAACAGGCAGCACCTTTGTTACAAAAGCTTATCTTTTAGTTGTCTTTGTTGCAGTAAAAGGACATTGCAGTAGGCCTGTGGCCATACTCATCTGTTTATTTTTCTCATTACGATCCCTCCTCTTTTATTTATTATTCATTTTCTTTACTGGCTATTTATTTGTGGATTCATTCTTTCTCCTGCTCCATACCTGCAACATGTTTCTCCTTACTAGTCACCTCCACAAACTCTCTTATCTCACTGCTTACGCACACGTGATTTATGGCGTGCTGAACTCATCGGACAAAGTGATGTGGTAGTCCTGCATGGACCTGTGGAATGAGGGCAGTGGATACAATGCTTTGCTGATATACTGTACTGCGCACAGACACAATTAAAGCCTGTCATTTGTTGTAAACATTCATGTTCTTTTGCAGAGTTTTAGTTATATATTTTCCAGTTCTTTTGTTCTCTTCTTCCATCAGCTTCGTTGTCCACGAGGAAATAATATCACTCCTTTCTTTTCTCCGTCACTGCATTCTTTATGAGAGCTGCTGCTCACAGCAAATACATTTTTGTGTCATCAGACTCGTATATAATGTTTCAGCAAACATTATACAGTAATTTGGCTGATCAGGACTCGTGCACCTGCACCTATCGTGGTTGTGTTGTTCCTTCCTGAACCGCCTCTGTGCTGAGTGCCTGATGCTCCAGCTTACAAGGCCCCCCCCCCCCAAACCTGAACGCCCCTTTTCTCCGACTGCAGGGCCAAATGTGTTCTTCTGCTCCACTTTACCTGTCTTCTCTCCTGGCTTCACAATGATAGAACGGCCGTCCTAATCGAGTCCACACAGCTGAGTTACTTTCTGCTATGTACACATAACTCGCCATTTCAAGAAGCAGGTCCATATGTCAACTTTGCGACTTGCGCTGAGGCTCTTTTCTCTCTTTTATACACCCCCAGTCCCTTTAGAGCAGCTCTCTGTCTCCCGCTCTACTTTTTTTTTACTGGTTTACATGTTGGTAAAGAATGTGAAACTCATTTTTTTAAGAGATCTGGATTCAACCCTTCAGAATTTAAAATGTAAAAGATGTAGCTCCCACTGAAAGGTGAAAAATACATAGGAAATAGGTTGTGTTTGCACGTGTGTGTGTGTGTGTGTGTGTGAGTGTAGGGAGAGATAAGGGGACGGGCAACTCTGAGGTCAGTCGGGCCGTATCTCCCAGACAGCCTTTCTCGCCCCGTGGGTGGTTTAGCCAGACATCTGCTGAACTCCCATCAGATCCCGCGGGGCTTTATATATCTGCCACCACTCCCTTGAGCTGACCCTGGAATAGCAAGCAAGGAATTTACATTCAGCTCTAAAATGTGTATAGATAATATTGTGTCCCAGGGCACAATGAAGGACTATATTTCCCATAATGTATAAATAAAAACTGAGGGCCTCGTGTACGTACATCTGCAAACGTAGCGTCATCAGCGCCACGGAGAACGCACAGGAAGCGCTGGATGGTTACATCGTATTCATGAAGCCTGCAGCTCATCAGGTAACCGCCGCCTTTTTCCGCTGTTCAGGAAGAATCGGCTGCTCAGACTCAACTCAACGTAACTAGCTTGACGCAGAAGAATGATTCCTTTACATTTCAGCAGTCGTTGCTAAAAAATTTACATGAAACCAATTAAACAATCAATCAATTTGGTCCGGACTGGTTTAAGAAGTTCATTTGAACTCTTCCAAATTCACGCAGAAACCAACACAAGAAGGGTACTTTGTGGTATAATCTATTATTTCTTTTTGTTTAAATATATCTAAATGTTTGAGGCTCACATACATGACATCTGCCCGATGAGAATGTGTTCGGATGACATCATTCAGCCTGTTTGCTTTCGTAAAGGATCAAAGTGTACTTTCATGAAAAGAACAGAGAAGGTATCTGACAAAAGGCAAGTGATGAAGAAGAGTCTCGTTATGCTAAGCAACACAAGGGAAAGACTGATCGTGACTTTCAGATAGACTTCCAACCCAACTCACACCTCACATGACTGGAAAAGAGATTTCTGGACGCATTGACCGTGCGAGTGACCGCCCATCTCCATCGATGCTGGTTACCACATCCGGATGTGACGTTATAGTATGTTTATAAAACTATCCAAAGTAAAGTGAATTTAGCATCACATTTTATGCCTGGGGTGATGTGTTCAACCCTACGGCCTGCAGCGGCTCAGCTCAGCTGGAGCTCTCACTCGAAACGTTGAATTGCTTCTCATCTCTTACGGTTGCGCTGAAGGCCTCAAATCCAACTACCTTACTCGATGAAGGTATGACTTATAGGAACAGGTCTGTCAATAGTGTTTAGGCAAATGAAATGCTGCGGTGGCTCTGGCTTGGCTCTCGTTCGAGGAGTGTCAGCCCCGATTTCTCTTCTCAACCACAACTCCAGCCATAATTACAGCATTTTAAATAATTGAATAAGATGCCAAAGTCAAAAACCCTGAATGCACTCCAAATTGATATTTTGAAGGGAGCTTGTACCATATTAAATTGTCCAAGAGTCACAGCAAGGAAACATCAAATTTAATTACAATTTTAATAGTGTTTTCATCTTGCTCTTTGGGTGTTCTCATTGTTCACCCCCCCCCAAACTGAATGGGCTTTTGTGAAATACCCATGAAACACCAGCCCAGAAAAGTGCGTGCAGCACGTTTTATATCATAACATCCGTGACAAAAACACTGGGGTGTGAAACCTGATGAGCAGAAGCTTTGAATACCTCTACACACACACACACACACACACACACACACACACACACACACACACAATGAGACTGTCAGGGGCTGTTTTCGCTGCACAGTTGGTTGTAATGTCAGTGATTATGATATAGCATTTACTAGGGAAATAATGCATGTCATCAACCAACAAGACCCAAGATTCTTCCCGTCACTGATGATACTTGAAGGGATCGAAGGAAGAAATGTTTACTCTAAGTTCTGTTTATCTTGTATTAATTTAACGTATTGTTTGTATATTAGTCATGGTTGGGCTAAAGGACCTCTGGGGATGGAGCCCAATGCAGATAAACAAAGGGAGCAGAGACAAACCGACACAGAGGAACAAGCAGTTTAAATAGGCTGGGGACATGTGGGTGATTAGACATGGTTGGATTAAATTAGGGATGGGGGCAGACAATTACAACTGTGAGAAAACATGCAAAGACAGCAACTGAATTGGTCTGAATGAGATGAATTCCAATAAAAGAAATTCTGAAATGACAAAAATAAAAAACTTAACAAGGAAACAGGAAGAAACACAACTGCTGCAATGAAGAAAAGGAGGATAACCACAAAGAGCACGGAGCAGCGAGGATCCCTCCATCGCCTCTAGCAGCTTTCATTTATATTCTTAATCTGCACTGTACCACGAATGGACATTAAAAGGAAGCAGGACAAAAAAGATCCAATAGTTCTCTTCTCTAAATGTTTCCAGGAAACTTCAGAGAAAATTATTTTTATGCTGAATTTAAAGACCTAAGGGGTTTCCTGATCCGTCGCTCCCATCGGCGGGATTATGGCGTCTGCTTTTGGCACAAAGAGGACTCGGTTAGGTGTTTGATGAAACATGTGTCAGAAATGTGAATCAATTAAGCCATAACTGTGTGGTACAAAACCGACTGGTTTCAAAAGTGAAAGGTAAAACACACAGTTTCTAGATGCAACAGATACACAGCTGTGTGCGTTTGTGTAGTCCCTGTCTGTCGGATCCTGACTCTTCTGCTCTCCAGGCAATATGACTAGCAAAGGGTCTGAAGTGAAGATCACAACATCCTTCAGGCAAAACGTGGAAAAGTTAAGTGACACTCAGGGGAAGTGGCACAAGATACCCAGACACACTGTGTGTGTGTGTGTGTGTGTCTGTGTGTGTGTGTGTGTGTGTATAGGGCCTAGAAAAGCCCTTTAGAGTGACAGATTACTTTAGGAAAGGATGACTTTGAGGTATGGAAGACACTTCTTGATGAGAAAGGGATGATGGAGAATGACAGAAATGGAGGTGATGCTGGAAACCCGCGAAAGCGAGTTTCACTCAAATAAAATGTTGTACTTGTTGGCTTGGCAACAAACAACAACTCTGTCACGTCACTGCCACACTATTTTGTCCCCAACTATCCTCCCTTTCCCACCATCCCTTTTGTGCTGCTACTAAATCCTCAGATGGATAAAGAGCAAGAGAGATCCATCAGTGCTAAAAAGCCTTGCCAGCTCCTAAATAAAGGGGGTGGATGAATTAGGAAGTTAAATCACCTCGGGTTGGTAATGTCAAGGCCTGCACATAGATATGAAATACTCCCCCTCCTCAGGCTATACCACTACATCACCATATGCTGTGTTGTGTGTGCATGTTTGAAGGAGTTGATAAAAGGTGCATAACTCCATCCTTTGCATGTTGTGCACAAGTGCTCATTAAAGTAATATCAAATCACACGGCCTCCTGCCCTTTCTACTTTATTTAGGTCGTTGTTGTCATGGAAATAATTGCTGCTTTGAGCTTATTAAAGTTACTTCTATGTTGGAGGCCCACTGGAAAAAAAAAATTCACCACTATGTTACTGTGATTGAGCTTCATATGATCAGCAGCTATGTTTTACTTTATATTGGCAAACGTTCACTTCATGAACTGACCAAGTCAAATGTTAACTCTTGACCTCAGAAACAGTTTCAGTAAATCGTGGATCAGCTTCACACTCTGCAATCCCAAATCTTTAATTTGATCAGAAGCCTGTTTCATGATTTGTTTGAGGTCACGCTGGTTAATTCTATTGGAAGCTCAAGAAGCCAATGAATGAGTGAACGGTTTCAGCTGCTCCTCTGTGCTCTTTAGAGAAAGAGACGCTCAAGCTGCTTGGGATCCTGGAAAACCTCAAAATAACCTAAAAAGATTAGACCGTAAACCTTCAGGAAATACACACCTTATGTTTTTGTTAACGTTTTTCTCTGATCCATTAGAGTACAGCACTGAGGAAAGTCTGTGCACCATCCCTCCTTGGTTTTTATTGTATTGATTTGTTGTTTTACTGTATTTACTGCCAAAAAATACCTCCAAAAAGAAATCCTAACTCTGCTATTACTCTGACTGTTCTGGTGTAAAACCTTTGACAAAGCACCTTCTAAATTGAATAAATGAGGACTTAGTTCCCTCATTGTTACAGGATACTTCCATCTTAAATGGCAGGTTGACAAACACAACTACTGAGCCGTGCACTTGGCAAGAACTTCAACTTGTTTCTCGCTGATCCCAGAGTGGATACTCTTTGGTACACAGAGGTGATTAGTGTCGTGAGCGCGTAGCGTTATCGGTGTCGCGCAGTGCGATAACGGAGCCTCCGGCATGTCATCGACACCAAATGCAGCCACGGCGAATTCACACAGGAGGATCAAAGCCAGCTCCACTCAGGAACACGCTGCTATTTCCACAGTTAGCTTCAATCCTAACATCACGGTCTGTTAGTGCATGCTAACAGGAAGGCTGTGTTTGGGATGAGGCACTGCTGCTATTAAGACCTTGTGAACGTGTGGGCAACAGATTAAAGATCTTCCTCCACAGAGCAGCACAGGGGTATTTCCGGTAGCATGTGATTATAAAGGCTAAACACGGCCTCTTTAACACAGTGGGCAGAGATTTGTGCCGGCTGAATTTCCTGCTCCGTGTTTGTTTTTGGGGCAAATATCAGACATGAAATGCCTGTGTAGACCCAACTGATGTATCTATACCATATTATAGAAAGTATTAGAGCAAGAAGGAAATGGGTTTTTTCTCCAAAGCTTTTTTTCTGTTTTTGTGCAATGCAAGAAATATTTATTAAACTAATACATTTTGGTTACAGACAAAAAAAAAAGACAAAAAGTTACTCTCCTTTGCATCCGACAATATTAAAACTATCAAATTGCCCAGTGGTTCTCTCTATCTGTATGCATGCCTCTGCTTCTCCCTGGTTGTTCTTCAACAGATATGTGAGACACAAATGAGATGAACGCTGGTGTTGCCTGCAGGCAGCGTGTGTGTGTGTGTGTGTGTTTGTGTGTGCGTGTGACTACGTGTGCGTCACGTACCAGTGGGAAACCAGTGAAATGAAGTATCCTGCTGGCTGCTTGAGGGTGTGTTGACTGTGTGAATATTATTCTGAACACACAGTGTAGGCCTTGCTGCAGAGACACACAGTCATGCTCCTATGCAAACTCGATAGAAAAAAAATCATAGGTCTCTCTAGTTTTGGGGGGTTTTCATTAACTGTAGCTTTGATTTAAATACTGTTGCATTTAGCGAAATCTAAAAGAAAAGGTTCAGTCATTTGATATATATATACAGTCCATTGATGCTTCTCATTGATGGCAGATGCCCACAATTTATCCTGGATAGAAACACATAGAGGAGGGAGTGTGAAACACTGTGGAAGGAGGCAGGAAAAGGTCAATAATTTAATAATTAAAGCCATAAACTCTGTGGGAGAACTGGGCTTTCACTTTAAGGGAATAAAGTAAGGCGTTAAAGTGACAGAAAAGTGGCTTCATGTAGCGTTTGGAGCCTCCGGTTTATCGCAGTCTTTTCATATAATAACTATTACAAAGCAGGTCAGAAAGACATGTGTTACATTAGGGCCGCTTTTATATGGTTCTAATTTGGATGAAAGTCATTTATTTATGATGTAATGCTTTCACAATGGAGTCCATAACACACATTGCAGAATCTGGCGTCATAATGATGCTGAAGCAGAGAGAGTCCATGTCTGGCAATCAGTTATTGTTATGATGCTATAAACGGTAGACCTTGTGTATCTATGTGCATCAACAGATATTTGTTTTTATTTATTCTAACTTGAACAATAAAATGCAATGGTGTGTAGAGGGGAGGCAATGGTATATCAATAACTTAATATCAAGGAAAAATGATACAGTTGATTAATACGGTGTGTTTGTCAAACAGTTTCCATTTCAATACTTCTACCCTGGACGTACAATTTTATTCTTTTAATTTAGCAGCACAAAGTCACATTGTGTCACAAAATTTCTTTACATTAAAAAACGGTATTTTATTCACAGTCTGGTACTATTTTTGAAGAAGTGTTTTTGAGGGCTGCTCCCTGGAGAGTGGCTTGTGTGGTTCACTCAAAGCAATATAATACCTGGAAAAAAAGAAGGGCGAAAAAGAACAGTGGCTCATTCTGTACAATATATTTTCTGGATCATTTTAGTGGTAATCAAGATGCGGAATAATATATATATATATATATATATATATATATATATATATATATATATTCTGTTTATCATAAACATTTTGTTCATAGCACAATCTAAATACCTACATACATGTTGACTTTACCACTGGAATGAAACCACTTCGTCAGGGTTGCTATGTGTCCTTTGCTTATCTCCGTTGGTCCTGTACGGATGCAGAGTGACATTCGCACTCGGAGGAGTGATAACCAGCTTTACTCCCACAGCATGTGGAGGAGTGAGATCCGCTTATTCTGAATGTACAATGATATCATACATTAAAAGGTTTAGCCTTATACAGGCAGCCAACATGTATATCTGGATAGAATGTAATAGAGTGCATATAAAGTAGCTGGCAACTCTACAGCACTATGCACAGTCTGGCTGTGGCTCTTCACAGCTTCTGCTTTCACAGACTACACTCATCTGGAATGGACCAGCCTGTGACATCTGTCTGCAACATGTTGGTCTGCAGCTTATTAGCATTTCATTACTGCAGGATGCACCGCGCAGCCACACGATTACTGACGCTGGCCCACTGAGAGACTGCAGCACACGCAGATGTGGAGGTTTGCAGCACAGAGGACCACAACTACCGTGTGGATATCTCCTGGATTTCGGCCACAAGTTGTTTGCGGTCGCACCGTGAACGCGGCTTGGTCACAGGCTATTGTGTTCTGCTGTCGCTTAGAATATCCTTTGCACATTATTGTTTCCTGAATAGTAAAAGAAGAAATGTTGCCTTGTTGAAGGAAAATTCAAGCAGACAATTTCCTCTAACGGTAACACTTTGAGGGCAGTTTGACCAAACAATGAAAAAGTCAGGCAGAAGATGTTGAGCTTTACAGAGCCCAGGGCGTGTTTAGTTTCTTACTGAGGAGAAAGAAAACTGGTGCTTGAGAGAAGACTGAAGGACAAAGGACCTTTCTTCTCAGAAAGAGACTTCAGCATAAAACCCAAAGCGTTACTTGAATGTGAGAGAAAGAGCGGAGCACTTGAACTGTTGCTTCGCTGAAACAGCAAAGTGAACTTCCAATTAGTGGGATTATGTCATGTGTAAATGTGGTGGCCCTGCGAGGTCCTCCGACTAAATCTCAGACTGACCTTTGTTCAGCAAGTCTCTGAAATACTTATTTGTGAATGTTTTTAATAGACTCCTTTTAGATATATACTGTATATACTGTATATATATATATATTATTTTTTAACCATAAATGGAGGGATTTGTACACAAACCAGTAACTGAGTCCACAACAGAGCCATGTCTATTCCCTCATTATGTAAAGAAATCAGTTACATCCACAATATAGAGCGACATCTCATGTCACACCCTATTGAGTGTAAAAAAAACAGACGTTTCTTTTTCTCTTAATCCAAAAAAAACCCAAATCTCATTTTCAGATTTCAACAACACAGAAACTCTTTTCGTCAAGAAGGAGTATCATAAAGAGTCCCTCACTTAATCTCCTCCTAGCTGTCTTTTAGACTTTAACAGTCTTGCTGCGCAAACAACAACAGCAGGCTGGGATTTTGACACGGAAGGGATTTGTGTTCAAGGACTCATAAATACTTCAGCATTGAAAGGCTGTAAATATTCAGCGTTATGAGAGTGTACAGGAGTCACAGTGCATAATATCCAGGTGCACAGGTGCAGCTCCTTCGGCAACCTTATGCACCAACATCATATTCTTTTAGCAGAAAGTCATAAAAAGTTGGTAAAGTAAACAAGGCAACATGAGAAAGGGTTTGTACACAGAGGAAAGACGTGTCTGTAGAATACTTTATTGCTTTGGGAGGCGCAGCTGACAGTTCTTTAAACCAAAGTGAATGATGGCGGCCGGCTCCCTCTCATCCACACCAAGTCATGTGATCCTGATTATGATGTAAGACATTTGACTGGACACAAAAATAAAAACATGGACGGATGATTTTCCTTTGTGTTTATTAGAAAAAAAAGACAAATCCACTCATAGATTTTCCTTTGATAGAGAATAATTGGAAGCTCACAGTGACAATAAAAGTAGAAAAAGATGATGTAATGGAAGAAAAGTCCAGGGATCGCTATCATAAGCTCTGAAGATCAGGGGGGGAAATATTGTGACTGGTTATGACACCAGCTGTCCTTTTAGCCTTTCCCATCAGTTTTCTAATGGATGTCGGCAACACGTGTCCCTTTCATCTACATGCGACAGACAACTTGTAGTTTCTGCTTTAAGATTGATGATACAGTGTAATTTAGGATAAAGCAAAAGGATAAACTATATTTAAGCTAACTGGTAATAGGTTTGTCTAATTATTTTCCCACAATAATATTTTCATTGTAATGATGTTTTTTTTCACAATAAAATTAACTTAACCATTCTGTTCTTTATTCGGGAGGAAGAAGGAAAAAAGGTAATTGGCTAAATGACGTGAAGAGCAACTCATCAAAATAAAGGAGTTTAAATATATTTAATAAGAAAATAGAACAACCGTACATTTTCAGAAACGAAGTATAAGCTCCCATGTAGTACAAGCCATTTTCTTTTTTGTTCTCTCAATCCCTGAAATTGTTCTTTTTATTTTCTAAATCGAAAGGGCCGCCACCCACAAATCCCGACCAGCCGTTTTAGTTATTACTGGGCCTTCAGTCACGGGTTACAATCTGTCTTCCCCCGACCTCTCTGTGTAATCTGACCTCCGCGGTCCTGTCAAAGATGCTGACAAAGCGACTCTGCAAAGAAACAAAGGGGGATTAAGGGAGAGATCTGGAGGGTGTATCTCGTTGCACCCATTTTCCTCTTAGCAACATTAAGCAAATGATGCGATTAAGTGGGAGTAAGTGTTCTTTCTAGATTATTCTGTCTATGTGGAGACTCAAGCCTCACTGTCGAAACAGAGTATGACTTTAATAATCTTTGAATAATATTGCTCTATTATGAGCTTCAATTTCCACAGACAGGCTTTTGTTACACACTTGAGTTCATTGGGCATGTTTCAGTCATTATTACGCTGGTGTAATATTTGAATTAATTCAATTCCCTATTAGCTGTGACATTTATCTAACAAATGAGTGTTACAACTCTATCTACTCAGGAATAACACTCGTTGAGGCTGTGGGCAATGCAGTAGTTTAATCTCATTTAATTTCACTGAGCTGTAATTAACACAATAATGATGGAGGGCCCTGTTGTGATATCACAAACACAATCCTGTATGTTTCAATTGCAGTAATAATGAAGAACTTTAGGTTCAAACCTGGCTTTTTGGCATTCATTTGAAATATCTATTAATAGGAAGATTGATTGATCCCCAAAATCCCTTGAAAGGTTCAAAACTAGGAACGATAACATTTTCTCACCCACCATCCTGCAACCCCCACCTCTCCTCCACTTCGATGAAGCAACTCCAGTGCAAACCACCCAGGCACCGTTCATTTCCTCCTCTTCTTCCTCTGTTCGGGTGTCTGTCTTTTCCAATCACTTAGGTTCTGTTGGCAGAGCTTCCCAGCAGCATCCCCTGTGCTGCTCTCAGCTGTGACAACGATACACACAATTCCAGGCTGTCATGGATATCCTGTGCAAGGAAATCCAACACTTCGGAGCTCACGGCGTCGTTGACAAGGTGCAAGACGAACAGGAAGGTGGAAGAACAAGGGAAAGTGGTGCCTCCTATGACTGTTTTCTTTTATCGGTGCAACGGGCTTCAAAGGTCTGTGAGGCCTGTCTGAGGTGTCTGGAGTGTGAATGGGAAAGTGGTTGTATAATTGTCGAATCTCCACCTGTTCACGGCTGGAGTTGAGGCGACAATTTTCTCGGGGGTCGGTTCAATCGGCAGGCAGCAGGAGGCTTCAAAAGGCTGCAATCAGATTTTCAAATATAATTAAACCCACTTTTGAAAATCCCTCAATGGGAAATCCAGCTGTTCTGGAAAAAGAGAACTTCCCTTTAAACATGAAGTTCCCTTTTTTTTTAGCTAAGGCAATTTTAATACAAAAAGTCAAAACATTTTTTCTTTTTAAACTATTACAGAATTATTCTGTCCCCATCCTTTTTAACTTTTCTTCTTTTTGTCTTTCCCTCCCTCTGTTGAAATTCCCCTCATAAAACCAAATGTACGTGCAAATGTAAATGTGTAAATGTAAGTGCAGGATAAAAGTAGCAAATCATCTGTTTCACATTTCCGTGTTCAACAGAGTAAATACAGACATCAGGATGCATGTAGTTTATACCTCATCCCCCAAATGCCATGAAACAAACCCTCTAAACCATGATTGCCATGTTGATTAGATGAGCCAGGGCGTAACGGTTTTTCAGAAACACACAAGTAAACAATAAAAATAAATGATCCACTCATCTCCAAGGTTTCCGTTACCTGGTAACAGCTGTCACACCGTCACGGTTTTCTGTGTCGTGGGATTAGAATCATTGTGGATTGTCTGCTGTGAAAATGGTCTGTTGTTCCACATTGTAAAAGTGTAAAATGGTATTTCTTTCCTTGTTTTTTTAACAACTGTCCTCTTTAATTTTGTGTTCATGCAGCATCAAACCATATTATCTTAGATCCACAAATACAACTCCAAACTCATTCGGAGTGATTTGGGTAACTGAAAAAGTGAAGAAGTCCCCTGGATTATTCTCAAATTAGGCTAATTTTTTGTTGCATTTATGCAGTTATTGCATATGGTTCTCTATCCTCTGTTTTTGGCTGTTCATATCTTATTTATTTTATTCCCAGACCATATAACACATACATTTGACACTAATAGTAAATTACAATTTTTTCACGCAGAACCGCTCCATCACTTACTCTTCTTCCACTGTGGCATCCCTTGTTGCAGGTGTAGTCCAGATTAACCCCCCCACAGAATCAGAGATAGAGTGGTAAAAAAGACTCAAAGAGGTCGCCCATCTCCTAAATTTTCGCTGACTTTCTTGCGGTCCCCAGACAGATAATTTGTTCAGAACAAGACAGAGAGCTGTTCTTTTGCATAATCGTAATAAGCAGCGTATTGGCAGTGTCAAGACAGAGAAGACAGCAAGGAAATGGATTTAAATTAGAACCTGATAAAGAAAAGCCGTCCCCGTAACATTGTGCCGCACGGTGCCACATTAACAACACTCAAAGGCAGGATTCATATGACCTCTTGTTTTCAAACCAAGCAATTTCCTACCTTGTACTTATTTCAATTTGACTCGTCTCAGGAAATTTGATTATCGTTTTTTCGTTGTACAATTTGGTTAATCTGGGCTTTGTCACAGGTCGGGCAGCGATGAAATATAAAGGGTTTTCTGTGTAAGTGGTCACAAGCCAGCAGGTCCGCCACATTTTGCTGATTATGTAGTTCTCTTAGCATCATTAGTTCTTAGCTCCCAGCGTGCAGGGGGTTAGTTTTCAGCCAGTTCTAAAGCTCAGTCTGGGGCTGCGGTCGTGTGCCAGAAAATGGAGCATTGCCTCTTGCTTTGGGAGTGAGTTGCAGCCTCAGTTGAAAATGATAAGCCTGACACTGAAATATCTTGTGTCCTGCGTGTGGGTAAGACGGAGCATGAGATTGGCAGATTGATTGGTTTCAAATGTTGTGGCCGGGAGAAAGCTGAACTTAAGGGCCAAGGCCCCATTTACTATTCGATCTGTCTTCCAACCTACGGGACCGACAGATCAAATAATAAGATCCCTGTGCTCTAAAAGCAATTCAACTTACCCTTTTCTGCAGCGCACACGCTCTCATCACATGGCTTCAAATAAAGCAACGGCGTTGTGTAGGTTGGGGAATGTCGCCCCCCGTGTCCCGATGCAACATGCGATGCAATCCAGTAATTACAGCCATCAGGTGTCAAAACAAACGTGTACTTTGAATGCACCCCAGCCGCCGTTAGACTGAAGATGTAGCGATGCAGTGCAGAGCAGGTCGGTCAGAGTGATGCTGAGATGGTTAATTCCCCGGTGATTCGTTGCTGGAGGCGATAGCACTGATTATCAAATGGTCGCTCTTACAGCATCCGCCGGCGGTTCACTTTGATGTTGGATGGAAGCGGTGTTGTGACGCACATGCTGACTTCACATCTGGGTCCCGTTCCACATACAAAGATCACTTGGATGCGGTTGAGTTTGTAGACAGTTTAAAAAAATGCTATTCCCAGGATTTTCTGTTCCCCCCGAAGCAGGTTTGGTATCTTTCTTGGTACCAAAGCTGACATCTCAAACCTTCAAAGCCAAAGGTAAAGTTTTAAAATGCAGCTGCTCCTTTTTTTTAAACCTAAAATAAAACAAAAACCTCCTGCATGTCAATGACTGGTCAATGACCTGCTCCTTTGTCATTTGACATTGTGCTCGGGTCTTTCCTCCTTCCCACTCTGTGGCAGGTGCAGGCAGCAGCGATGGACCGAGTGTATCTCAGTTTGTCATGAAAATAGGATTTCAGCAGACGCAGGATTTAGCGAAGGATCTAAAGGGACCAACACAGCACACAATGGACGGAGGGTTATGTTTTCAGACTCTGTATGTCTCACATGGGGAGTGGTGGGATGAATCTGTTGATTAATTAGAGGTAAATGAAAACAAATCCAATTTGTTTCATCTAGTTATTTCATTAGCATCATAATTGCCTGTATCTGCCAATACCAATGTCAGTGCATTACAAACAGAAAGATATATATTATTATTGCTTTTTGACAGCTGTATAATTATTTCATCATCACATCCATTTTCTGTATCTGGATTGAAATTTTACATTATCATTATCTGATTATCATTCAAAAGACTTTTCCCACCATCTGAATGTTTGATATTTGAATATCGTATACTTACCACCCATTTCCAAAACTACAAAAAGTTAGAAACCACTGAATGATGGAGACCGTCAGCACATTGCTGTGGTTGATCAGTGGAAAATCTAAATATGTGTTTAGTTTTTCTCTGTGTGTCAAGAAAGTGGATGTGTGATTTATTAAACGGTATTATATTGCTTTTTAGATCTAAATCATATGTTGGTGCTTAGTTATGACTTTTTCTCAAACGATCCCATTCAGTATCTAAGATATTACTTTCAGAGGTAAAAGCAGTCATCAAGTCTTTGTCTTCCTTGCCCACCCAGGGACAAAAAGCAAAATGCACAATTAAAATCTTGAAGACCTTTGTCTGCCCGAGGAAGTTAAGAAGTGAGAGGTATCACAAGGCAGATCTTCACAGGAAGAAGAAATGATTGTGTTTCCATCTTCAAAGATTTTTTGGCAGTTTTTTAGAAAAGATCATGAGTTAAAACCAATTAATTCTCAACCGGAAGCACTTTAATAACGTAGGAATCTTAAAGACTCTACTCTACTGTGTAGATGTATTATTTTGTATTCGTTCTCTTTTAAAACAACTATTCATCTGCTTTCATTGGAAACACAAACAAATTACACTTGCGTTCCGCTCTGGAAAAAAAAAAAAGTTTCATTATCATAAATGTAATTTCAGCAGCAAAATGTAAACGCATGGTTTAAAACTTGTCACTGGAGCAGGCCATGAAAGTCTTCTTTTCCATTTTTGAAAGTTAATTACATATTCAAATTAATGCTGAAAAGGTGAATGGGTTTGGATACTCAAACCTTGCTTTTTCATGGGCGCAAAGTTCACAAAGCAAAGTCATCCACTATATGCGCTAATTCCCCGACTAAATTAAATTTGTCCTTGCAACGTCGTGTGAGAGCCACGCGGAGCTCACAGGAGGTTATGTTCCCGCGCTGTGCTCCTCTCCCTCCCCTCCACTCTGTGTGCTCTCTCATAATCCATCCAATTAAGCACTCGTCTCAACTGCTGCATGTCCATCACATCACACACACACATACACACACACATAATCACATCATTATGCTGCAGCAAATAGCTGCACCAATTCATTTTAAACTTACATTAATGCATTTTACTACAATATTTATGTGAATATGTGAACCATCAAAGTTTCTCTGGATCATGCTACATTACAAAATGTTTTTTTAAAGAAATTGCAACAACAGTTTTCTGCTGTTAAAGCAAAGAGTCTAGTAAGGAAAGTTGAGATAAAACAACTGCGGCATATCTACCCATGATACCAACTAAACTGTGTTTTTATAATATATATTTTAAGTCTGAAGATGGTGCTGTTTTGTTAGAAAAAAATCCATTGTAAATAATGTTATTAAGCATACATTAAACATAAATATCGGTTATTAATATCCATAGTAAAAATGGACTGTTTCATTCAGTTGGCACATTAGTTCATAACTGACACATAACAAACAAAAAAAACACACACCGTTACCTCCTTCTCGGTTTCTATTCTTCAGGTGTATTAAAATGTTTTGACCGAAAATTTTTGTTGTTATTCATGTGAAGAAAACCCTTTCTGGGCAACTCGCTGACATTTCCTTGCAGAAGAAAAAGAGGAGAAAAGTAGCAGGATGCAGGTGTGCGCTTTTTATTGGCTACAACTATACCGATCTTCTTTTGCCTCCTGATGATTGCGAATTGTCACCCAACAATAAAGCCTCTTCATCACAGAAGACACGTTGGTGGGAACATTCTGAAACAACTGCATCCACCGCCTTACCCACTGGGTTTTTTTCTAAAAATATTTGCTTAACAACTGAAGAAGAAAGCGGAGCAGGGAGGGGACACAGACCACGTCGCCTAAACGACAATTTGGATGAACAGAAAGACGTACGCGACGGTGTCGGTGCTCTGTGTTTCCATGGCGATAGCTGTCACGTTAAGAAGCCCAACGTCTCAAAACAATGCAGCATCACGTCAGGACGCGCCTGAATCCCACGAGTGAGTTACAGCAACTTGTCCTCTGGTTGCACGTGTGCGTCAGTGTTTGTGCGTACGTGTGTGTGTGTGTGTGTGTCGGATTCCTGTGTTCACCTGTCTTGTGTCCATGTTCACCCGTCACTCAGTCTGACCCCCCCACAACGACTTGCTTTTACAAAATAAGATCCTGTATAATTTCTTGTGTGAATTATTCATGGGAGGCTCCTCTCACCTGAGAGTAAGATTTCTTTGTGTTGCAACCAACAAAAATGGTTACTCCAAACAAGTGGTTCACCCTTTTGAAGGAGTTGCATCTAATTAATGAATCCACAACACGTTTTTCTTTTTTCTTTAATAGTTGCGATAACAGAGAAATAGGCTTGAAGAGTTGATGTAGAGTGGCCTTCGTCTTTTGCTGATGTTTGTCAATGTGCTGAGGAAGCAGTCAATGAGAGAAAGGCCTGCGAGTCTATGTGGCTGCGCCATGTGCTGATATGCAGGTGTTTTCCCGAAAAGAAAAGAAAAAAAAGGTCTGCGGGAGTGAAAGACAAAGAGGAGCAAGTGAGTGGGCCAGACAGGAGGAAAGTGTGAGGCAGGAAGCAGTTCAAGAAAAGAAGATCATTTCCAACCATGATACAGTTCCTCAGGTCTGACCTGCTGCTGATCGATAGCTTCTCCCAGGAGACGCACACTGACTGCATGGATGCTTTCTCACTATCACTTCCCCCTGGCTTCTATAGAGACACAATCTCCCAAAACGAATTACCTGGAAACACACTTGTGAAAAGGAAACAAAAAGATACAGAATGAAAACGCATTTCTGTGAAGACATGAATAGATTTTGAGCCCAACCCGTTGGCTATGCAGCTGAAACATTGGCTTTTGGCTGTAACAATGCAATTCACATTTAGCCTGGAGCGTTGCAAATATTGGACAACTGGACAAGTGTGACTTGCCTTGAGCTGGAAGATAAAAGCAAGGATTAAAGGTGGCAATTTCAGTCAATTGCAAAAGCAAATTCCTAATGGATGAATGATGAGAAGTGGAAGTTATAACTTGGTTGTAACAGTTATGTAAGTATGTGTGCCGCCTTTTATCAGTACAACTGTAACTCTGACAAACCAGAATAAGAGGAGAATGTTATTCAGCCTTTTTGGAGTGTCGTCAAACAGTCTGACACGCATCTAAAGACTTTACCCCGTAGGTATCTATGGCAGGACTCCTGTTTCCTCCATGTGTGAAGCATTCATCCAGATTAACTTCTCCCGCTGCTTTACAACTAGATGAGTCCTAATTACTTATCTCTCCTTCCCTGGTAAATAACATCTTTTTGTCAAATAGCGTGAGAAAAGATCAGGGTGGAAAGGAAGCTGACTTTTAGGGTAACATGTGGGGATTTCACATCCTGCTCTGAGCCAGAGAGTCAGCAGCAGCACATTATGAATAAAATAAAAGCAAGTAAGAACTGTTAAAACATTCCTCTTCTCTCTCTAACCACGAGACGACCTATTGATTCATCGGTTCCTCCGGTCCAAGCATCGTTTGCTTGCATCTTTGCACTCTAATGTCTTTGTGGATAATCCCTTTTGCTCAGCGGTTCTGTGTGTATGTGAGTGTGTAGGAATTGTGTTTCTCAGTGTGTGATAAGAGATTGTGGAGGGCCCCGAGGTGAGGTTTATAACTTCCTCTACATCTGAATAGTACACAGGAGATTCACAGCACATTGCGTATCCTGATAGAGGTGTATCCTGTTCGCCGCCTCTCTCGTTTTATCTTTGAATTTTATAACAATGTAAATATTTCTGTCCATTTAGAGATCTTTCAACTTGTTTTCATTTTATATGCTCTTTCTTGTCAATCAACATAAAGGGTTGTGTTTCTCATATTAGGTTCCACATTGAATACAACAATCCAGCTATTGTTAAATCTTATTGAAGCAAAAGAAAGCCTAATAAATAAACATGTAAAGGTGCGCTTAGTAATAAGTAGTCACAACGCCCTTGCTACAGTTTCTAGTTTATGAATCCAATACCCATACATGTGAATACATACAGAGCGAAGTCGGGGGCAGAAAGGTTTTTGTACAGCTAGATATGGTCTACCTGCAAGGGCACGCAGACAAGAGCCCCTTGCGTGCCTTTTCGCCCCCCTCTCGCGTGCTTGCGTGTGTCGACCCAAGTTGCGTCAAAAGCTACGCGAGTTCACGCAGCCCGCAAGGCTGTGATTTGTCTGCTAACTACATCCTTTCAGGAGTCTTACATTTCCGCTTTCATAGCATACTTCCGCCATTATTAAAACGAAGATTTTCTACGAGAGAATTAATCAGTTTGAAGAGTTTTTGTCGGAAAAAAACCCGTAAATATGACCACTGATACAACCCGTCATTGGCGGACTATAAGGACGCGCGGATGGCATCCTTATATCCCGCAGAACTCCGCAAACGTCGGTTTAGCCGGTCGAGGGGTAAACAAAGTTGTGGAGGAAAAGAAGCCGCCGTTAGTTAACGTCACGCAGGCCGCCTCGACCGAGCTCATTATTTTCTTCTAACTTTTGGAAGAATAATTAATGTAAAAGCGTTGGACAGCATGACAGAGATGTGAATCTTCTTTGCTTAACAAGAGAGAGCGACTATTATTGTTTCATATGTAATGCTAACTTTCTTAGATATCGTCATGTAACATTAGGTTTGCATAATGTTAAGTTACATGAAAACTATAGAAGTTATAAGTTAAGTAAAAAGCATTTTTTTTGTTAATTCTACACTGTCTTAAGTGCCTTATTTTTAATTTGACAAATTAATGCTGTGCTCCACAAGTGCAGTCATGGGAAATAAAGGACCCGCATTAAAAATACATTCATCTTATTGGCCGCCCTCTTATCATTTTAATCAGGCTGCATTTACTTTTAATTTCTTTTTTTTAAAGATTCATGGCAGATGGTTAAAACAGACGCGCAGTCCTTCCACAACAGTGTGGGTCACTCGCTCTACGCTCACTTTGGCCCTCAGGAAATGAAGAGAGGTGAGTGGGAGTCAGAAGAGAAATTGAATCGCGCAGACAGTGAGTAACAAAGGTAACAGGAGATGTATCTCAACACTTTAAAGGTGTATAGGGAGTGAAGAGAGAAATAAGAGAGGAAGCACTCCCAGAGTAGCCTGGGGCCATCAAAATAAAAAATAAAAGAAGAGCACGAGTGCTCAAGAGATGTAGTGTAATGATCTAAGATAAAATGGGATAGGTGATCTCTATTGACTTGCACGCGGTAGCTGTTGGAGGAAAGAGAAATGGAGAGGCGATAAAAAGAGAAACAAATAGGTCCTCAAAGCAATAGTGGAATGACAAACGCTGAGAGTGGCATGTGTCCGTTATGGAGGGATGACAGAGAAGAGACGAAGGAGGCTGGAGTGTTTGGAAAAGGGCAACGTGCTACATATCCACTCCTGCAGGTGATGGCAGATACTGTTTAAATGCTGTCATCCAGACCGTTCTTCCTCCAAGAAATATATTCAAATATCAAAGGGCTTGTGACGTGCACACACAAATCAGCTTGTCATTTTAAGTACAACTGTCAGCTGGGATAGTCACCAAGATAATATTGCTATTTGTCTTCTATGCTGCAGTCCGTTACTGGGACATAAACTGCTGAAATTACGTGAAATCCTCCAACTAAAACTGTCGATTCCCTCCGGTGTGGACGTGGTCGTCCAAAGCCGTGTGTCAGCTCGCATGTAGAAACATTCGCCTTCTCACAAAACAAGGTTTTAACAAGAAAGGCATCATTCCCATGATCCCATCCAAACACAGCGGTACGGACGCTAGCTGGTCTCAGTATGACTAAGAAACATGTTGCCTTTTGCTTCCAGCTCACTTACAACCTTTACAAAGCAACAAGAGAAAGTGCTCCTTAGAAAAAGAGAATAATTGAATGAGAGATATGTATTTCTTTTAGCATTTGTAGTCTACGTGATGCACAGTATTGGACCATCTGTGTATTCTAAGTGGATAAGTAGAAAATTGTCTATAATCCACCGGATGCCTCCAAGTTCAGGAAAATGGTTGATTCTTTATTTTTCTCAGGTGAACTACCGCTGAGGACAGCCCTTTAAAGCCATCACAGCACAGGCACAATAGCTCTCCCTACTGCTGCGTCTTTAATTTCTCTTTCTATTATCATGTGGCTCCGGTATTTTCTTCCCAGCTGTTTATCACAAATTCTCAGTGACAGGGAGAGCAATATTTACCTCTTTCTTTCGCCCCCCCTGAGTGGGAAGTGAAAACGCATTTAATGTCAACATGATGCAACAAAACATATTTTTATGTGATGGACTATAGGGGAGTAGTAACGACACTTTCTATATTCTATATGTATATATATATATATATACATATAGAATATAGAAAGTGTCGTTGACTGAAGCTGCTGAATAGGAAGTGGAAGGTAACATGAGAAATTAAGGTTATGGAGTTTGTAAGGCCTTATCCAGACTCTGGGTCTGATAGATTGAATGAAAGTAAAGAATAAATCATTGAACCTTGCGTGTTCTTGCCCCCTGGTTTGCCCTGTCAGAATGAGATCGAGGGCATCGGATGACATCAATCAATCCTGTTGAGTGACAGCCGGCAAATACCAAGAACAAACAAAAACAACTGTTGTTGGGATCGCACGACCGGGCCCCTGACGATGAGTCCCCTGTATGCAGGTTGTGTGGCCTGATGCCTGCACAGTGATACATTTTTGACAGTCTGTGAATAAACAAGCGGTAGTCGCAAAAGAAGCGCATCATATAGAGCTTTTACAATAACGTATTATTTAATAAGTAATTTTAGCAGATGCCAAGCATTTTTTACTGGATACAACTACAGAAAGGATACCGCCCTCAAACCTTTTACTACACTGTCCCGTCAGGCCTTTGTTTTTCTTGTGTTTTTTTTGGCTACCATTTGTGGCGGTCTTTCAGAGTTAGTACTTTGATCCAGTTGGACTGCTGTGTGACTTTCTTTTGCTCTGCCAGAAGACCGCCTGCAGAGACACAACGCCCACACACACAGGCGGGGGTGTACATGTGTTGTGTGTTGATTAGTTAAAGAACAACTTGACTATTAAAAGTGATTCTTTTCCTCTCTTTATGACTCATACTGCAGCGTAATGGACTGAGTTGTGATTCTTAATCAGTTTTAAATGACCTTTTCAAGTTTGAATTCTATTTAGTATAACAAACACTTTGGTGGTGTTGGTATGCTGAGTGATGATGCCCAGTATAAAAAATAAGAAATTCCCTCCTTTGACTGAACTTAACATCTAGTAAACCAAAAAAAGGCTGAATTATCTAAATGTCAAGTCAATTTTATTCATAGCCTAATATTTCAAATTCAAGGGCTATTGACCTTTTCTGCAGACAATTTTGAACGAAAACAAAGTTTACAAAAACCCCGGGCAGAGCTGATGAGGAATTGTCTGCTCATCCTACAAGATGCACAGATGGGGACAATATTTTGGTGCAGAATTGCAACATAAAGAATTATCAAAATAGGCATAAACATGTGAAACAATAAGGCATATGTGAACAAAAGTATGTAAATCCTGTAGGAAATATATCCTCTTCATGTTGTCCAAAGATAATCCAGGGAGAGGTGAATTGGGGTCTGACTTACCTGACTTTAGCTATTATTCATAGGAGAGGGTTGAAGCGAATGTCATTTCACCATCATCACGGACACTATTACCTAAACCCGGTGTATAAATTAGTGTATTTTAATTTACTTTCAGTTAAACTGTAAAAAGAAAGAACATTAAACCGTGTACAATAACATGAAGAAGGGTACATTTACCCAACAACAAAAAGAAGAATGTGTGCACCACAGGTAGAGCTCGCCTGCTAATGCATGGGAGTAATAATAAACTAGACTTTGCGATTATATTCATCAGACAGCACCGGCAGTGAAGCCACTGTGTTTTATTTCAGTAATCCTGCCAGTAATTGAGTGAGATTACAGCCGTGCCTCAGGCTGCTACTGCAACCCACGTGTTAACGAGAACAGCATAAAGTGAAGAGTTTGTTTTTATTAACGGGAATGAATTGTGGTGGCAGGTTGAACCTAATGGTGCCCACACATACACACAAAGATGCACACACACACGTCATGAAAGACAAAGAACATTATTAAACTAAGGGGTGATGGTGGTGCATGGAGTAGTGTGATGCACTGGGAGCCGCAAGGGTTGGTGGTTCAAATCCTGGCTGCCTCATGTGCCATGTCGAAGTGTCCCTGAGAAAGACAGCCAACCCCCAATTGCTCCCCAGGTAAAATGTAACGCATGGGTTATAATGTAACAATGTAAGTCGCTTTGGATAAAAGCGTCAGCTAAATTACATGTAGTGTAAAAACATTTAACACTTTTCTAAAACAATACTTAATCAATTTAATTGGCCTTACAATAATACTTGACAGTCATACGTTGGGTGGTGTCAGGGTATCGGGCTGGGGCAGGTTGCAGGCAGGACTCAAACGCAGAGGTTTCCACACAAAGTGCTCTTTATTCTCGAACTAATACAGGACGTGCTCCAACGACGACTGACGTAAGACAATGACGCGACCAAGGACAACTGGCACACAGGGCTTAAATACACAAGGGAGGTGCAGGTGATTGGACACAGGTGGAAGCAATCAGGCAATCACAGGACAGGAAGTGAAGTTACCCAGAGACACAAGAAAGCTACAAAATAAGACAAGCAGACCCAAACCGTGACAGAACCCCCCCGTCAAGGACCGAATTCCAGACGGTCCTAAAGGAGGGTGGAACCCAGAAAAACAGACAAGGGAGGGAGGGCGGGGAACCCGACAACCCCCGGCCGCCCAGGGGACTCCAAGGGTCGGCGGCACGGTGTCGGGTCCCTCCGGCCGGGATGACCGCCGGACCTTAGGGTCTCGGGGGCCTGCCGGGTCGGCGACCGGGCCTCAGGGTCTCGGGGGGCCTGCCGGGTCGGCAACCGGGCCTCAGGGTCTCGGGGGGCCTGCCGGGTCGGCGACCGGGCCTCAGGATCTCGGGGGGTGCCGGGCGGTGCGGCTCCAGCGTCGTCGTGGCGGGGGGCGCCGAGCAGTGCGGCTGCGGCGTCGTCGTGGCGGGGGGCGCCGAGCAGTGCGGCTCTGGCGTCGTCGTGGCGGGGGGCGCCGAGCAGTGCGGCTCCGGCGTCGTCGCGGCGGGGGGCGCTGAGCAGTGCGGCTCCGGCTGCATGGCGTGGGGCTCCGGGCCAACCCCTGACCCCACCCCCCCTTCAAGGACCGACTTCCAGGCGGTCCCAAGAGGGTGGGAGGGAGGGGTCATGGTCAGGCGCCGCGGGGCCGGGACCGGGGGCGTGGTTCTCGGGGCAGGAACGGGCGGGGGCGTGGTTCTCGGGGCAGGAACGGGCGCTGACGGGGTTCTCGGGGCCGGAACGGGCGCTGACGGGCGTCTCGGGGCCGGAACGGGCGCTGACGGGGTTCTCGGGGCCGGAACGGGCGCTGACGGGCGTCTCGGGGCCGGAACGGGCGCTGACGGGCGTCTCGGGGCCGGAACGGGCGCTGACGGGCGTCTCGGGGCCGGAACGGGCGCTGACGGGCGTCTCGGCGCAGGAACGGGCGCTGACGGGCGTCTCGGTGCAGGAACGGCCGCTGACGGGCGTCTCGGCGCAGGAACGGGCGCTGACGGGCGTCTCGGCGCAGGAACGGGCGCTGACGGGCGTCTCGGCGCAGGAACGGGCCCTGACGGGCGTCTCGGCGCAGGAACGGGCGGTGACGGGCGTCTCGGGGCCGGAACGGGCGGTGACGGGCGTCTCGGGGCCGGAACGGGCGCTGACGAGACTCTGGGGGCCGGAACGGGCTGGGACAGGCATCTTTGGGCCGGGTCAGGAGCCGGGGCTGGAGGGGTTCGTATCCTCCTCCTCCCCGGGCCCTTCTTCCTCGGATTGAGGATGTCCCTTAGCTCAAGGCACGCCTTCCGATAGCCCCTGGGACCAAAGATGAAATCTGTTCTCCGCTGGAAAAACGGGCTTCTTACATCCAGGTATTCCGGGCCCAAGTTGCACCAGGAGTCTGCTGAGTCCTTAGGTGGTCGCGTCATTCTGTCAGGGAATCGGGCTGGGGCAGGTTGCAGGCAGGACTCAAACGCAGAGGTTTCCACACAAAGTGCTCTTTATTCTCGAACTAATACAGGACGTGCTCCAACGACGACTGACGTAAGACAATGACGCGACCAAGGACAACTGGCACACAGGGCTTAAATACACAAGGGAGGTGCAGGTGATTGGACACAGGTGGAAGCAATCAGGCAATCACAGGACAGGAAGTGAAGTTACCAGAGGTGTGGACTCGAGTCATGTGACTTGGACTCGAGTCAGACTCGAGTCATGAATTTGATGACTTGAGACTCGACTCGACAAAACGTACAAAGACTTGCAACTCGACTTGGACTTGAACACCGATGACTCGTGACTTGACTTGGACTCGAGCCTTTTGACTCGAGAAGACTTGCTACTTCCCATGAAAACTGGGGGAAAACATTTTCACACCACCGCGCCGCTCTGTTTATCTGCATCTGTCAAAAAAATGTGCGCCACCTGTATGCAGAGAGCGCGCGTTGCCTGAACATCATCCAATCACTGCAGTCCATTTGACCGTATCAACGAGACAGCTCGTTCATGGTTACAAAAATCAGGATTTTTTAACCCGGATTCAGACTCCGATAGAAATCCTCGCCAACATTATGTCAACGTCCGTTTTAAAGTAGTGTAATGAGCTGAGTTAAAGTTATTAGTTAATCAGTTATGCAGATGTTGCATGTGTTCACGTTATGCTCTGTTACAGCTGTAGTTACGCGAGACAACCCGAGTTTTGGGGGGCCGTGTATGCGGAAGTGTTCGTTCGGCGTGGTGACGGCCAACAGTGACCGAAGTTGAGTTGTTTTATATAAATAAATGCAGCGGAGTTGCAAGCCAGTCATCGCCTCCTTATTTACGCTGCAGCATTGGGGTGAGCGTTACAGTACTATAACACAGTCACAGTCGATCCACCATTACCCTTCCCTTCGTAGTCTAGGTCTGTGAGGCAGCGCACCATCACCCAGGGTTCCCCGTCCCCATTATAATAAAAGGACTCGAAATGACTCGAAACTAAAATGGTACGACTTGTGACTCGACTTGAGACTTGTTGGCTGTGACTTGTGACTCGACTTGGGACTTGCTTCGTCTTTGACTCGACTTGACTCGGGACTCGAGGGCAATGACTTGAGACTTGCTTGTGACTTGCCTAACAGTGACTTGATCCCACCTCTGGAAGTTACCCAGAGACACAAGAAAGCTACAAAATAAGACAAGCAGACCCAAACCGTGACAGGTGGAAGCTGGGGAGTGGAAGAGGTAATGGTGATTTAAATGTATCATAAGTTAACCAACATCCATTCCAATGCTGTCATACGAAGCAGTAAAAAAAGAGCTGTTAGTGGGCACCATGCACTTCAGATTAAAGATAGATATTGAAGCATAATATAGACTGCAACTTAACAATGTAAATAAACCGGGCTTGACATGAGGAAGTAATAAGAGGAAATAAAGTTGCAATAACTGGCTGCAAATTGTGGTTTGAACAAAATACTGAACAAAACGTAAGCATTTCCTCTCTAACCTTTAACCTTTTACTTGGCATTTTATTATCTAGTTCGACTTTTGAAAAACGTCTTTCTTGCAGTTCTTTTTCTGTATTTACAAACTTCTCTCAGAAAATGCTCATCCTGCTGCATCTGCTGTCTCTAGCTGAGAGCCTCTGGCGTCCAGCAACATGACAGGCTTCAGAACAACATGGATGGATCCAGAGATGTGAGTTAAAACAACAAAATACAGTAGGCTCGTATCATTGTGCGATGTAGACGCGCACGCTTCTTACAAGATGCAGCCCCATGAACGGGGATCAAGGTAAAGTCAGAGTTGCCGTGAATCTGGTTTGTGTAAATGTGTGTTGCGGTTGTGGTTACTTTGTAACATTGTCCCCTCCTACTCTGCTTTTTCATTTTCTTTTCTCCCTTTGTCTGTGTGGAAACAGTGAGAGAAAGCTTGGTGCTGCTGAGGTACCGCTGATTTGATCCTCAAGAGGTGGAAATGCTTTTTTTGTTTCTTTCTCTGTATTTGTTTTCTTTCTTTGTATTTTCTACTTCTCTTTGCTGACAGAAATTTCACTTAGTTCCCAATTTTTTTAATCATAATGAAACAACCAAACATTTATTTAAAAGAACAAGATGTCACCCTTGTTATATTCTGTGTGCTCACAGTTAGGGCTGCAACGATTAGTCCACGTATTTGACAACGTCGATTATACAAATTCGTCAACGCCTATTTGTATCGTTTCATTGAGCATTGCAATACACTACAGGAAGTGCTTGGTGGCGCTATTGCTTCTATTGTCGACATTTAAAACGGGCTGGAGACACCACGTGTTCTCCTCATGGTAAGTTTAGCTAAGTAAAGTAACGCTAGCCTTGTTAGCTTATCGTAAGGTTGGAGAACAAAACGTATCTTGGAGGATGCTAACGCTATTATCTTAAATGCAGTGTAGTAAGTTAAATCAGTGAAGTTTTAAGTCTTCGTTCGTTCTGAATAGTTAGCGTTAACCTCCACTCGGCACTCTTTAAACACAAGATTGTGGAAAAAAATCTCAACACAACTACGAGAGATCTACTGTAGCACAATAAAAACCTACTAAAGCCTACCTAACGTGATAATTTAAGCTGTGTTTTTGTCGCTCTTACCACTAAGCAAAGGCGCGCGCCCCCTCAGATGAAGGAGTCTGGACAGAGAGCATCCTTAACATCCTCGTCACTTGCAAAGACTTTATTGCTAATTTGAGTTACTTTTAAAACTTTGTTTGCACTTTCTCATTACTTTTAAACGCATATTTGCACTTACATTTTGTATTACTATTCAATATATTTCTTATGATGTGTATTAACCTGTTACTCAAATATACTCAATTTCAAAATCCAAAATTATTGGATGGAAATAAACGGCCGAACGTTGTAGCCAAAAGGAATACTTGCCTCTTTATTTGTTTCTACTCTCTTACACTGTGGTAAATAATCGCTAGATTAGTTGACTAATCGAAAAAATAGTCGATAGATTAGTCGATTACAAAACTAATCGTTAGTTGCAGCCCTACTCACGGTGTAGTTGCAATTGTGGGTTCTGTTGTCGTCTATTTGTGAAACCAGTTGGAATTGGTAAAATAACAATATTCACAAAAACTGCCTCAAATCTGGACCAACTGAACCCTCAATACAACTATTACGCCTAACCCACAAATGTCTATTTAGGGGAAAACCCCAGCTGCCCTGATTAACAAGCGCGCAACATATATACAGGTGGTCCCCACGGAGTGCATTTCCAACAGTTAGACTGGCTGCCGCTCAAGTCGGTCTCTTTCAGAAGCCAACCGGGAAGTGGCAACAAGACATTTTGCCAAGTACTTTTGAAAACACCAACAAATTTGACACGCATGGGATGTTGTGGCCCGGACACAAACGTTGATGTGTGTGTGTGCGTGTGTGTGGGCGAGGTCTGTGCTCAGCTGCAGGGGAGAGATGTGTGGGAGTGGTTCAGGGGGAACAGTCCCTCTATGAGTTTAATGGGCCCACCTGGAACTTCTCGTCCATCACGGTTCATCTTTTGAAGTAGCCCCAGAGAACAGAGAGAGAAACACACACCCTCCCGGGACGAGGCAGAGCTCTATAGTCCATGTTTTGCTTTTCCTCAGAGCACCGTCAGCTCGCCCGCCCCCTGGGCCTCGCAACCAGTCAGTCGGAATAATGGTTCAAAAACACACATGCGCCTTCCCAATGAAGACACCTCGGCTCGGCATCTTCCCTCTCGTGCCTGTCAAAGCCACAGTCTCAGCTCTTCTCTTCTCCCGCCTCTTCCTCCCTCTAAATCTCTTCCCTCGCGACTTTCATGCTTCACTAATCCTTGGTTAAATGCTGTTGTATTAAACATCCTTGTTTTTATTTGTTGTTGTCTTCATCTCTTAAATGATGTTGTCTTCTTGTCTTATTTCTCTTTCACTACTGGGTCTATGGAGGGAGTACAATTATCACGTGCTTGGTAGGTGAGAGAGCGAATGAGCTGTGGAGGACTAGTGTTTCTGGTTTCAACTGTGTTTGTCTCCGCGCTGTATTCCCTTATTGAGCCGGCCTGTAGAAAAGCCTCATATCTCAATATGAACACACACACACGCACACGCGCACACACACACACACACACACACTCAGCCGGTTATTCGCCCTGAGGTTCCTGGGAGGAGAATTCTTAGTGAAAGTAGAGGGTAAATGCAACTGGTTACCTCCTGGTAATGTAAACTTGAATCTCAATTCCACTTTGACCAACTACTTAAAACTACACCAGATAAAGTTAACTACACCGAGTAAATCTTGTTATCCTGACATGCCTAATCTACATAATGCTTCAGTACCACGGACAGTTCCACCCCAGCAGTCTGGACATCTAATTGTTACTTTTTGTGGTTTTTGCTTCTACATTAATATCTATATTTTGAGTACAGCTCCTTTTAGGCCATTGCACATCATGTGACTATTAACAAGCCAGCATTAAAACGACTCGCTTGTCATTTTTTACGATTAACCTGCTGGGACCCCGTCAACAGACCACATCCACTGTCATGGGTTTGATGATTTCAACATTGTTATACATTATATTCTCATTGCTCACCCTAACCATTTTAATCATCTAAACTTAATGGCTCCTCCCCCGCCTTTGATTGCGCGTTATGGGGTAGCAGCTGGCTGGACGTCGTGTATCTGGCTGACCTTCCAGCCCTCTATGTTTTTATATCTGTGCGTGAGAGAATTGCTGATAACTGATGTGGACACTAAACAGATGGCGTTTGATCTCCTGGTTGTATAAACTGTTGGATGTCTCTCATATGTCTCAAGGAGAAGCAATCATTCCAAGGTTATTGAATGTCCAAATCTGAAGCCCTGATTGGAACTATAATCTCCATGAACCTATTTAATTTTGCTTTGTAAAAAAAATGGTTGAGGTCTGTCTTGAAAGAATTGTCTTGTGCCAATATGAGCATTTAATGCTTGCTGCAATCGCTCCTCCTGTTCACGCTGGCCCTGAAGAGAGAGTACAAGATGCAATTTCAACTTCAACAGCTTCAGGTATACCTTGGAACAATAACTGGCCCTGATCTCTTAAATTCGAAATTGCTTTGGGAAATGATCTCTCTTATGACAGTAAGCAGCACCAGTATCATAGTGTTCATATAGGAACCTGAGTATTGAGTAATGGCACACTGGAAAAATGACACATATCCTTAAATGTAATCACATAAGTGAAATGTATTACATTTATTAATGGTGTGAACAATCATGAAATTGAAAAGCAGGACATCGAGAGCCCAGCCTATTGCATGTTGTGCTTTAATACTTTGTGTGTTTGTGCCTACATACTGATGCCAGTGAATGTGATTGAATTTCCAAATTGAGTAGTTTCCAGAATTTGAGGATTCAAACTGACTTAAATTTGTACAGAAAAGCAGCATGAAGAAAACGTTGCAATAATACAGGCTGTGTGTGTGTGTGTGTGTGTGTGTGTGTGTGTGTGTGTGTGTGTGTGTGTGTGTGTGTGTGTGTGTGTGTGTGTGTGTGTGTGTGTGTGTGTGAGAAAGAGAGTTTAAGGTATTAGCAGAGAAGTCTTTGACAAAAAAGATGAATGTGGCCAAACAATATGCACTGCTTATACTGTGTGTATGTGTGTGGTAAATAGCTATGGCGGTTTCTTTTTGTGTATCGTATCGTCCTTTGTGGGATCTGTCATATAAATCGATCGCTATAAATGTTCCCGTGTTGTGACGTAAAGGTTTGCGTACTTGTAGGGAAACGTTTCACTTCCTGTGACACGGGGAATCCACCGCCTTGTCTCAGCATGAGTCAAAGGTCAACTAGTGGACCAGGTGGCTGGGTCGTCGCTGTCACTTTGCCTTCAACTGGACAGCTTGGCGAGTTTGATTGATGGACAGCTGTGGCCCAGCGTTGTTTCTACCTCACAGATAGATGAATGGCTGGTTTTTTTGCAAGGACAAACACAGGACAATTTTGTTTTTTTAAATTGGAAGGGTTATATCTTTTCTGTAAAATGGAGGGTGATGCACATTTGTAATTAGGAGTTATGTGTGTATTTTCTAATGGAGGTGCATGATTATTGTTTACTTTGATTTCCCCTCTATTCTTTCACCTTTTTAATGCCAACACAAATGTATGTTATAATATATAACATAGGGGATCAATTATCTGTTCACTGTGGTTGACATGAAGCCATGAACTCAATCATATAAAACATACGGTAGTTTAAACTCACAGCCTCAGGTACTACTCTACATTTGAAGGAGCTGTACTTTATCCCTCTCTCCACAATTTCCCATCATGGTGTTTAATTCTACAACTGCGTCATGACGTACTGCCAGCTGCTTATGCTTATGTCCATAGCTTATGATGCAGCCCTTTAAAGTTATTGTTCTCATAAAACCTGAAATGGAAAAAGCAGTGTTCCACATTAGAGCAACACATGCTTTCCTGCTTTGCTTTCCTATTGAAGTAAGCAATTATTTCTGGAGCACCGCTGAAATACAATTTCAAGGCGAAGGCAGAGGGCACTTAAAGAGAGACATTCTGTAGAGACAACCACAAATTGGAGAGTTAATGCATAATATATGAATTGTGGTTGTAACCATAACAATTCCTCTTCAACTAAATTACCTCAGGTCAAAGCTCCATTTTGTAGCTTAACCCAAGATTCCATCCACAAACTAAGATCTTCATTAGTGAAATATCCCTTTTGAGCTGCGGCTCCATTTATCCGCCAGGCTCAGAAAGAGGAAGCGAGTGCACTGCTGAGATCACATGCTCGCTCTGACTGTTACACGCGTCAATGATGAACCTCCAAGCATCGCGCACTGCTGTCGGACTACCTGGATATGGAGAGAGAACCGGGGGAGCCTGGAGCCATTACTAAATAGTCCTTTCCCGCTTCGTCTGTTGTAGGACTCTGTTTCAGAGTTGACAGTGACAGCTCCTTTCATTTCTACGTTGTTGGTGCAGAGAGACAAACAAAGCACAGCGGTGATCCCAGGCCTCAATCAGACTGACAATACTCCTCCTCGGGAACTATGTTTTATGCGACTGTGAGGGACAACGAGGGAGGCAGAAGATGTGGATGTGGTCCTGTCGGTGTTGCAGCTGCATCGTTTCCGCTGTGGATTCAATTAACATTTTAGAGAAATTTCCCCTCCATCACCATTTGAAAATGTTTCAAATTTCTTTCATACCTTCTGCTTTGTGTATGTGCAGAAGATGAAACAGGCCGGTCCATGTAGCAGCCATGTGCCTGACTGCACTCTGCAGCCTTTTCTCTTCCTCAGCACGGAGGCCAGCGGCGTCTCGGTGACCAGTGCTGATAACATCGATTATGTTTGAATCTGCTGTTGACATTTAATCATAAACATGTGAGGTACTTTATTAAACCGCGTCAGTAGATGAAATGTTTTCAGTAACAAGATGAAAAGGGATTTTTTCCACCGAACATGAAGTGCTCATTCATCATTGAGTGAATGAATGACCCTCAATGCTTTCTCCACCCTATCCTGGTTCGAGCTACAGAGAAAATTCTAAAATAGATTATTTTATAAGCACCCACAATTTTTACAAAAGGGATGAATGAGGATTTGATCCATTTTTGAGCTTAATTCAAATACTTTAATGCATTTCTTTGTCGCATTTAAGTTTCTTTTTGTTTGTTATTTGAAGTCTCTTGTCTGTTTTATTATGTAGTGACGCAGTACGTTATCATCTTGGCCAGGTCCATTTAGTAAAAGAGCTTCTAAATCTCAATGCCTTGAATGAACGAATAGGTTTAAACAATATATTCATAAAATGTATAGATGACAGTTAGAACGTTGTGGACTACCAGTCATAGAGGAAGCAGATTGTTTTCAAATTAGTTTGAGATAATCACAGACAAATAAGGACTGTGGTAGAAATTACAGACGGCGAAAGGACGGAAGCGTCATGACGCCACGTTAACTGCTTGAAGTCTGAATCAACCGCTGCCTTCTGCCACACAAGCAGAACCAACTTGATCATGTGACGCTCATCTGACACGTTTTCCAGAAGAGACAACATTCTTAGTTCAAATTGACAAGGACAACTCTTAGCTGGTTGAACAGCGTATATATTCGCTACTGCACTCACGCATGTACACAGAAACATGTCTTTCTTCTGTCTTCTTCATGAAACCTTGAACAGGTTAAGGTGCAAAGGTGGAGTTCTGAAAGGCTGTTCTCAGCTAGGTCAAGCATTCAAGGTTCTTTGTTATAATATAAACCCATGCATACAAAATACATCATGAATCCTGACTTCAATAGACCCTTCGTCCTAAATCCTCATCTTCCCCCTTATCAACAACAACATGGCACTTAACTGGCTTCAATAGTAACACTCTGGACTTTGAGCAGCAGAGGGAGGTTCACTCAGTCTGAAAAGAAGGGAGCCATGAACACTCAAGGTAGTGGTGTGTGTGTCTGTGTGTGTGTGTGTGTGTGTGTGAGTGTGTCTGCTGGCAGAAGGAGCAGTATACTGATAAGCAGGGAAGTGCCAATTAATTGTTTGGCCTGCAGCCTGAATGTCACTGGTGACTTTTTCTCTGGTCAGAAACATTGTTATTGGTTCAGAGCCAGCGGAATGTGGGATGGTTTCCATCATGAAGTTCTTGTTGCATTAATTTTGGGGGGACCGGTTTTGAATGGAAAGTATGTGTGTGTGTTTACCAACCTGAAATAATACCTCACTATAGTGTTTAAATGCATCTCTCTCTCTCACACACACACACAATTGAAATTCTCCTTGCTCTTCATAGTCAGCCGTCAGTGGGGATTTAGCCCCTTAATGGCAAAAAGCCCAAAGTCGTTTAGTGCCTTCCATTCACTATGGCTCTGCTCTTTCTTTCAATTGATGTTGAATTAGTTTAGTATTCACGGGATGTGGGTATTTCAGTATTATAATCATGCCCGTCTCAACCCTTGTAAGACGTAGTAAAACTTTGTTCTAAAGAACATGTGATTGAATGTGCCGTCAGTTACATGTGTTTTATAGTCAACACTTTGCTATAATCCCAGCAATAGCCGTGTCCCTCCACGCATTTAAAAAAAATCATACTTTTTCAAATATCCCTTTCATAGTATGTAATGAAACATGATTAGAATAAGTATGTTGTGTTATCTGCAACGCTATGTAATGTGTAAAACGCAATCTAAATCTCTTTTGCTACAAACCTTTTTCATTTCAATCTCACCTAAATGTGTTTTTCTAGTTTATCTTTATTCAATCAAAAGGGACAAATTGCTTTTATAATAAAACATTTCATGTGAGCCCAGATAATGTCTGGCATTTTTGTTTCTGCTCTCTTGGAATTGATCATATTAAGATCACACAATGTCAAGATCATCGTAGAACAAGGTCAGTGCCACATGTTAGAATTTACTCACATAATATGACTTAGGACTATTTTTTTATACGACATTCTAGTATTTACAACAGTCTGATGTTTTTCTAAAAGGCTCGCACTGCACCGACTTCCTCTGTCTGAAAGATTAGTGATGATTCAGCCTGTGCCAATGAGAAGGACCTATTTTCAGAGAGGTGGTTGTAAAAGAGCCGACTGGCTCACTCCTGCCATCTGGAATTGGGCTCATAAAATCCCAGAGCTCCATGTTGGTCCACAGAGCGTCCTGGAACTACTCACTGGGGCACATGCACTAAAGAGGGAGGTGGCATTGTTCCCCATGGCGTCTTGACTGTTTATTCCAATAAAACCTCATGCACTCTCTATTTCACTTTTATCATATTTACGATGAGGATTCAAAATAATAATTGTTATTTGACAGGAAACTCATTGGCAAGAGTTTTGAGAATCTATTAATGGCTGGAGTCACTTTTCAGGCTTTTATCTGATATTAAACTGATTAGCTCCATGTGTAATTAGTGTGACAAACAAGTAACCTTAGATATGAGGCTGTTCATTATTCAATGTTTTCTTCCTTTTTATAGTCCAACTGAATTTATTTTCTCCTGATGTGCAAAATGTTATCAGAACAAACTGTATCTAATAGCCACAGTAAACTGTAAACTGTGGTGTCAGTAGTTACACTATCCATGCACCCAGCATGGTTAATGGGACTGTCTCTAATCAAGGTGACTATAACAGAATTGAATGATCTGTGTGGAGCCACACATCATTATGGAGGAAAGTGCATCCTTTTTTTCCAGGCCTTTCTTGCCATGTAGTAGGGGCAGATGGGATAATGAATTAGAATGTTTCTAATACAACTCTGTCTATGATCTACTTGGTTAAGGCTTCTTGAACTGACAATCCTTAGATGTGTATCATGTTTTATATCCATAACAAAGATACCCTGGGACTTGGGAGAAGAGTGAGTGCTGGCTCTGAAATATGTTCAGAAATTAATTTGATTTGGTATTATAGAAGGCAAGTAACCAGCATGTTGATGCCTTAAAGTTGTGTTGATAGCACAGTTGTTCAGGGAGTACAGATCCAGCATCGTTAAAAATCAAAATTCATTTCACTGCGATAAAACCAGTTTATTTTGGTGTCATTGTGTTACCATTAATAACCTGATGATGTGCTTTATACCTACTTAGACCCCCTCCCCCCCAACACCACCACCAACATCTCCCAAAGCACATAAGAACACTTGTTTGCTGCACACAAAGCATTACAGACTCGCTAAAATACATCTTTGCCGATTCAATCTTGTGATTTACGCCTTCTACCGTTGCCCCCTGTAGGGAGAATAAAGAATGGAGTGTGGGAAAGACACAACACAATGATGGAGAAAAGGTATCCTAAACAATGTCTTCAGAGAAGTGAGTGAGCAGCTGTACTGCTGTTTATAATTTCGAAGGAAATGTGGCCTCACACAGTCATCTGCTACTGGTCGACACATTATAGGAAGATGTAGTGTCAGCCAACATGTGCCTGTGCATGCTGCATAGCTAAATAGTTATTGATATAGATGGATAATGAATCCTGGTTCGCGGGCAATGAAGTTCGATCAAACGGCATGGTTGATGAGTCCATTATGTGCAAACTGCAGCCTGCATTCGTGTTGTGCATGTTTATTGACTTAAACAAATAGATTATCTTGCAGGATTTTTTTATATTGACAGTTATGTGGCGCTATTGACAACATTTTGATTGGATGCTATTACCATGCAATTTGCAAAATGCTGATATCAGCAAGGTTGAACCCAAACTGTCCATTTAGAAAAACAAGTGGAGGCGGACTGTTTTCCTATTTAATACATGAACCCAGGGGTTGTATTATGTGGATATGGAACGAGGCACTAGAGCTTAATCCTCCTGGGTATATTTGTAGCTTTGCCTCAGTTAATCCTGAAATGATTATGCCATAGTTTGTAATGATTTTTTCTTTTCCCTCTGGACCAAAATAATGCAAATTATTTTCTTAAGAGGGGACCCACATCAGTGGAATATGATGCATGAAAACACATGAACTCTTTGTCTTCTACGTAAGCCTTGCCACAGTACAGTTTGTATAATCCTTTGTTGTTACATCTACACGGTTTCCACATTTCAGCCAAATTACTTGCCTCTCAAAAAGAAAAAGATGCAGACTAAAAGCGCGGCGAGCTCAACTTGCTGTCCATCGTCACTCTACTGGCTCCCCATGATGTGGAAGTCCACAACTGCTCTGGACATCCCAGGCCCCATGGACTTTATACTTGGTTGAACAAATAGAGGCATGAAGCAAAAATACTTCTCATTTATCCTCCATCACAGTGTGAACAAAGAGATGTGTTCTTTTTAAAGGCTTTTCTCTCTTACTCAAGGATCTCTGGACCATAGGCTGCGATTATTTTATGAATAGCTTATGTAAGAATCATTTTTTCCCCTCTATTGAACAGTTTCTTTTGGGCACGAATGAATCATCTACACAGACCCGGCTCATTCTCTCTGGTTTCCTTGCGTCCGGTGAGCGAGCACCTCGGCATTGATGTCACATCCTCCTGCAGCTATCCCTGTCATTCATTGGGTAAAGCCAGCAGGGGCTGCTCAAAGACCCCTCGTGGTCGCGTTGACTAACATTCAAAACACCTTTTTGCTGCCTGTTTTTATACTTGACCGCCTGCTGACTCCTCACTCACCGCTTTAAACCTGCCCCCCGGCCGACAGGGACAAAGAGTGATCACATGGTTTAGAGCAGAGCAAAACACCCAGCCGCTGCTCCAAATCGGGGGGGGTGGGGGGGGGGGATAAAATCGTTTCACCTGCAGAGTTTCAGACGGTGTGTTTGGTTAAAAGCTGAAACATTGTTTTACATGGAATTAAGGTGTTATTTAAAAATCTATGTCCAGACCGGTGGAAAGAGGGTGTTAGCCAACGGTGGGTTCGTTCACACGATGCAGCAGTGGTAGTATCCGGGTATGGGGAGACTAGATGGCCGTGTTTCATACACTCCTGCTCCAATAATGATTCAAATGAGACGGAAAGAAAAGCAGCAGATTATTACATGTTCCTACATGGATGCTGCACTTTTGTTGCACTTCAAGAAGCCGTCTTGGTGTGGAATGTTAATGCTGGTGTGAAAGTTGCCTGAAGCTTCCTTAAAACATGACAGAAGTGTCTTTTTTTTGTATCTCGGTGGTGGAGGCATTAAATAGAAAGCAACAGTGAGACCATTAGAGCTGAGGGACAGAGATCTTGGTTAGAATGACGGATGGACCAGTAAAGAATGTAGGCTGCTCACAAAAACAGAATAGTGGTGTCTCTATATTTCATTTAATAAATAACTTAATTTTCATGCTTTAAAAGGCGTCTCACCAGGGTCTAGCGGTGGAGAAATATTTGTGAAACGAGTTGACATTTTGCCAGATGTCAACGTAGCTGCAATTTTGGAATATTGGAAATGGCAACAGTTGAATGATGACTTACGAATTCCAATGTTATGGAAGTCTGAGGATGGTGACTCTGTGGGCCAAACCCTGGTTTGAAAGGTTAAGGAATGTATTATGCTAATTAGATAGAGGTTGTTATTGTTATTATAATCTGTTAGCATTTGTGTCCATATGTATGGTATTAAGTCATAGAATGCTTTCTCATATTTGCTTACTATGTTCCTAACATATATAACCATCTCGCAGTTTGTTTTTCTTAAGTAAATCTCAGTTGTGTTGTAAAATCAATCTGTGCTCTTCAGTTTACATAAATTGGGAAAGAATGATTTATAGAATGAATTCTGCATTTGTTGTTGTACACTTCTAAAGTTGCTGTGAGTTATTGATCATTAAGAGTCCTGTAGGCTACATCAATAAATGTAATTATTTATTTGACAGTTTCCAAAAGAGAAGGCATATACAGTATATTGGCTTCAATGGATTTGGGCCGAGATCAGCAGTTGCTGCAAACACAATTTCTCTGACCTCTAGAAAAAGCCCACACAGTTTTCTCATTTTCAAAAGTTGAAAATAGTCTCTCTCTCTCTCTCTGTCTCTCTCTCTCTGTCTCTTTCTGTCGCTCTCTCTCTCTCTCTGTCTCTCTGTCTGTCTCTGTATGTCTCTTTCTCTCTCTCTGTCCCCCCCCCCCCCCCTCTCAGCAGAACTGCTTTGTAAGGACTTAATCTTGTCCTCGACAGACAGGTACTGTATTGTACTGTCTTTCTCTATCAGATACATTCAACAATCACTCTGAAGAAACAGGAGGGGCATTAACAACTTATCATTTTAACATTAAGGATATAATGCTAAAATAAATAATAGAAAGCTCTTGAGTTCTTTCAGGAGGGAAAGACAGACACATCTTTTTATTCACACCAGGGAGAAGTTATGGTAAACGGACTTGTACAGCACTTTTCTAGTCTTCTGACCACTCAAAGCACTTTTAACACTACATGACATCATTTACCCATTCACACCCATTCATACACTGATGACAGGACCTACCACACACAGTGGCACCTGCCCATCAGTAACTAACATTCACACACTGTAGTCACAGCTACAGGAGCAATGCTGGGGATAAGTGTGTTGCCCAAGGACACATCGACATGCAGGTTAGCCGGGGCTGGGATCAAACCACCAACCCTCTGATTGGAGGACGGCCACGCTCCCCACTCACCGACAGTATGGAGCCCTGCCAGCTGTAGAGGCAGAGACAGCTGAGACTGTTAGCATTCTACAACTGTAACTTAACTTTTAAGCAAGTTTTCTTGTTAATAAGATATGATAATTAGTGTCTTTCATTATGCAGAAATCACCAACTAAAGAATACAGTAAACGTCTGATAATGGAAACCGTAGCATCAATACATAACTCTAATCTCAGATTTTTTGTTTTTATTATTTCCATTTTTCCACTAGTAAAACATCTCTTTCTCTGGAAAGTCTTTCAAACTGCAGTGTTTATATTCAAACCCAACAGTAAGATCCCTGGTCAGGGGACGAGTTTTGTACTGTGTAAACCTACACTCCAAAGACACACTAGTGACTTTGTAGAGGTGAGGTTACAGTCTGTGTGTGTGTGTGTGTGTGTGTGTGTGTGTGTGTGTGTGTGTGTGTGTGTGTGTGTGTGTGTGTGTGTGTGTGTGTGTGTGTGTGAGACATAATTAGCTCTGATTAGCCATTTTGAGCAAGCCTCAAATCAATAAACTTTCTGCACAGCAACACCCACATTTTCCCCTTCACTGTGTCCCCCCCCCCACCTCATATATAGTCTCATCCACATATGATAGAACCGTGAACTTGTTTACAGATACGATGTGAGATCAACATCGTATCACAGCTGGTTACCTGAGCACACTTCAAAGATGTGAGATGTGAGAACGGGGGCGTTTCAACACGGCAGACGGCACAAACTACTGCAAACCGTTCTACCCGAGAGCAAACCGCTGCGTGGGGGCTACATTTGCTCTTGTAATTGTAACATAAGATGCAGATGCATTCTGTATATTTAGCAAATGTTACATGAATAAAGTTCAAAAACCCTCGAGTCCAGTCATCTCTCTGACAAAATCCATGCAGTCACATCTCCAAATCCAACCTCCCTTGTGGCCGTGGCAGCAAATGGCTCATGACAGTCCGTCCCCTAGTGAAATATATTCCCAAGTGTGTCCCTGTCCAGCAGATGCAGCTTTACCTTTCTGAAACACAGGAGGGATGTTCTAGCTTATCAGTGGCACAACTTAATGATTGAAGCCCCGTCTCTAGACAAACATTCTGTAAAGACTGAGTACCAGCTTCAAACTTTCTGTAAACACTTTAATTTAGTTCTAAGTCGGCAAATTGCTTTATACCAACACCAATTTTCATAATTTGCAGTGCAGTCAACAGCATTCTGCAGTCTAATTATATTCTTGCTTGTGCAATTCATTCCATTATTTCTTGTTTGACATATTTATTAATTTTTATTCGTTATTTTCCCGCACGACTGGACAAGACAGAATGTGTCGCTTAACTCTTAGTTCATTGATATCTCTGTGTTGATTTCCATAACTATTAGAACAAAGACTATGACTGCAAGTGTGTGACTCTGCCTCACGTCTTTGTCTTTGCCACAATCCTGCTCTCCTTCTACTGTAATATAAGACAAGATAGCAAACGCATGTTTCATTTTTATGGCATTTTAAATCTGTCTCACACCTCCCTGTCCAGCCTTTGGAAGGATAGGGATGAAATACACGGACATAACCCGGTTATTTATTAGTCGGCAGAGGGGAAACAGACAGTTTCAATAAAAAGATGATATGATCACATAAGACAGTTTCATAGTCTTGTAATCACTTTGATTGAGTTTGAGTGACACTGGGGCAAAGTTTGGTGGAGCCTTGATTAATGCTTTTGAAAAATAGAATACTTAAATATTAATGAGGTTCTGGGAAAAGAAAGGTCATTCCTCTGACTTAGGCAGAATAGTAAGACAGTTGATTGTAACGTGAAGGAGTTGAGAACCTTGTCCCAACGTCTCCTATAATATCCGTACAGCTGAGTGAGAGGAGCTCCATCGAAGGACCAAATCTGTGGAATACACATCTAAAGCTGCGTTTGTTGTAGAGGGCTCACAAAAGGAACTTGTAACATTGTACAAGTCGGGGGGAACATCTAAAGAACGTAGAAATCCAGATTAAATTAAATTATCTTTCTAGTTATTGCACATTAGAGCTCCCTTTTAAATAACATCTGTCACGAATGGGGGGCAAAAAAAGGCGTAAACAAGGAATGTCATGATGAATGGTGATTTTTGTAATCTCATTGTCCAAATCATCGGTGATAAAGGAGGAATAACAGAACGTCCAACAAAAAACTGTCCCAAGGGAAACCGAGGCAACCCGAGCACAGCACAGCAGAGCGGGAGCAAGACAGGGATCCACAGCTCTAACAGCTCTAAGTCAGCATAACAGGTGGCATGTAGGAAACATGAAGGTCGCACCGACACGGAGACAAACAGGGTTTGATTCCAACGGGGAGGCACAGGCCATGAGACACGGGACTGAATCAGGGACGGAGCAGACAGTCACAAGGGCCGCAAGACACACAACGGCAGGAGGTGATGTGAAATGAGAACACAAGAGGCGGGGAAACGCGAAAGAAAACACCAAAATCAAATAAACAAAAACCAAGACTGTCACAGCTGCTTAATTGACATTGTGTGTGATGTTCATAGTTTCTGTTCCACTGAGGTAATATTCGAGGAAAGCTGGCAGCGGAGGATGGGAAGATGCAGTTTAACTCTCCCTATACTGTGTCTCTATGATCCTCTCCCTTTCAAGCCTGTACAATTTGCCCTTGACGTGTTTGGGGATTACGCGTCACATCAAATAAGTCCTCAGTCTGATTGCTTGACCTTTCTTTCATCTGTGTGACCTTCATCCCTCTCCATTCTGCAACCATTAAAAAGGAGGCATTGGTAAATGTTATTTGCATTGCTGACAGTGTACATGTGCACGTGAAAGGTTGGACTAATGAACCAGAGCTCAAAGGAAGGGGCAGATTGAGGTAAAACAAAGACAAAATGCAGCTGAAGAAGTTGCGAGGGGAAGACAAATTGATGCTTTCCAAAAGAAAAAAGAAAAGGCCAGAAAATCCTGTAGTGTTGAAGCAGCTTTGGGTAGTGAGCTGTGAAAAGGCAGAACCGGGGGCCAACGGAGCAGTTTTGTCGTTTCTCAGTGGGAGACAGCTTTGTAAATATGCTGAAGCAAACTGAACAACCTGAAATGAGTGCGAGGGGGGGTGTCTTGTGGCTAATCATTTGGATCCAGCTGTGGATGAAGATGAAGACATTTCTCCCCTGAGCCCGGCAGCATGGTGCACAACATAAGGTCCTCCCGGCTCTAGAGTTTTTGCTTCAGGGTCTCGAAGAGTCTTTTTAGCTGACGTTCACATTACTCCATCAAATCACCTGTGCATGATGCACCACCTCTGTGTGCAGACAGATGTGTGTGTGATTGGCACGGTACATACATAGCCAGTCAGATGTTTGGACACGCTTTCTCATTGAGACGAATGAGAAAATGTGTCCAAACTTTCGACTGGTACTTTACTTTATGCTGAAAGCATAAAAACCTCCCTTTTATTTTCAACCGCTTCTGCAGCACACACACATCACACACATCACACTTCTCTCCGCCAAACTCGCAGATGCTTTGCAACACGCATCTGTGATTTATTACTAATATTCCAGGTCTGACACGCACACTTTGATCATACTCCAGTTTGATTGTAATAACGCCAACGCGATGCCCTTGGAGGGTCGGAAAACCGCATTGGATGCTACATCATAGGGTTTGCTGTGTAGGTGGGTGGAGAGGGGGGGGGGGGGGGCGCTTCATAGTACAACCCTCTATTCAGTATTTAACTTCAAACGCTTGCTCGTTGGGCTAATTGAGGATGACTGATGAAGAGAGGCAAGGCTGCTTGCAGAGTGTAATTGGAGGCTAATTCTCTGTGATTTGTCTCATCTCAATGGGACAGATCAGCGGTCTGGGGAGGGGGAGATAATCAGGTGAACACATCACCGTAGTATGCCTCTAAATCCCTGTTGAACTTCTGGTCCTGATAAGCCAAGCTGATTACTGATAATAAAAAAAAAGCAACACAATATCACAGCATAACGCAACATCGAGCGTGTGTGTGTGTGTGTGTGTGTTTAATCGAAAGCCATCTTCGTCAGGCAAACAAAATAATTGTTCCCCGTGAGATAGAATCCACGCTGTGTTCTTGTTTGAGCAGTGGTGTGTGCTGCTCGCTGTACGTGCCTGCACTAGAAGTGCGTTTAGTAGGAATACTGGTTCACCACATCCATCAGTTTGAGAGGCTGCAGAGCAACATGTCGAACAAATCAGGGAGTAGCACGGAACTGTCTCTCCCCCTTCCTCCCTTCACACTCAACTCAGATAAGTACTACCACCTGCACAAGTTTTGGGGGGGGGGGGGGGGGGGGGGTGTTTGGCTGTATCAGCGGGTATCAGGGGGCCGGGTATCAGCAGCGTGTGGACAGTCTCAACCTCTTTTTTAACTGCCGTCGTCCTGCCGTGAGGCCTCCGCTGAAACCTCCTTTAGAGTAGTTCAGCTTCACTCTATCAAAGTAAAACTTTCAATGGTTGCTGTCACACACTGGGCTCTCACTTCGATGTTGTTTGAGCCTGGGATCTCCATGTTTTTATTTAAGCATTAAGGTACGAGAGGCTGTACTTTATCATCCATTATAACATGGGTAGATGAAATCCAGCGTTGTGATTCGTTGAGATCGAGGTGTATTTTCATACTGAGCATCCGAGTTATGGATGTCAACAAAAACATACTGTAGTGCCTAGTGACTAGCATCAAGGCCTACTCACTAATTATTTAGATATTAAGTGTAGGCTCACATCTGATCTCAGTCAATGGATAATTATATATAATGGATAATGTTATTAAATTGGTATTTTCTCTAAAGAGGGGCAGAAAAAAAGAACAGAGCAGAGTAAGTCATTAGAGGAGCGGGGAGGTGAATCATTGAGGTGAAAGTACTCTAATGTGTAGAAGGTCATTAGAAGTCTTCTGGGCTCATTTGTAAGATCTGATGGAACAGTAGTTTGGATAATGCTTTGAAATGAATAATCTTATTTAACATCTCAACCGTCTCAGCAAGGTATTTGGTCCAATTATGTTTTTTGTTCTCGTGTTTTGTTGTTGTATTATTTTATTGTATTATTAGATCATTCTTTGCCCAGTTTAGTTTCTATTTGGCTTCTTTTTAAAATGGAACTTTCTGTCACATTCAGTCATTTTTTCTGTTCATTTTTCTGCCTCAGTTTTGTTGATTATCGCACCTGCTGAGTCTACTTTTCAAAAAATAATTTAGAGATTTATTGATTTTCTGCCTCTTTTAGAAATGATGAACAATAGAAGAATACAGATCCTGACAAATAACAAATTCCAATTTAAACACAGGTCTTTCTGCAGTTAAGTTTTTGTCTTTAACAATTTAAATTGTTTATCTCTCTGGATTTGATCTCTCTCACTTAGCAGGAATTGTATCTGCTTAACTCGTCTGATTATTATTCAATTTTATCGATCGTCTCTCTCTATTCCGGGTTGTTATTTCTCACATTCTTCACTTTGACAAACCTCCAGTTTGAGCCCTTTAGAGGAATCTTTTATTATTGTATAGTAGATGGCTGACATTTAATAAAGATACCAAAGAGCTCTGGGGTTTAGCTCATAATAATTTGCATGAATTTCACACATACTCGAACAAAGTGGCTTTTTCATTATTACAAACCAGTTTATTCTTTCATTAGCCTCTCATACGCTGCATTGACTATCCATTAGACTAAACATGTTTTGCAACCATCTGCCCACTTTCTATTTCCTAATTGGTTGCCAAATATATTTTCAGAGTGTTTCTGAAGATTTTGGCCCCAGATTTGTGGATGATATGATCGGTTCAGCTCAGATAAATATTCATCTTTTCAGGGTTTGCAGCTCCATGAAACAACCGGATGGGTTTGTCTTCCTGCCTGCGCAGCCAAATAAACTCACCAAATGATCAGCAAACACCGAATGGGACAGCTGTGAGCATTTTAAGTGATCATTATAAGAAGAACAGACGTTTAACTTTTATTTGTCACACTTTCAGGTCCAAACAGTCAGAGCTAAGAAATAATATGAACTCGCAAAACCCCTTTTTTTAAACTGTTAGCAGGTTCAGTTCTCTGCCCAAATGTGGCCGTCTCCTGTTGCACCTTTAGTTTTGACCTTACCTGGTACCTCCAAGGTCATGTGATGGGATGGCACCTACAATGAAGAGGTATCCACCCCCAACCCACATGCTTTTTTTCCTCCATCATTAAAGTTTCAGGCACAATTAGTTCCTGTCAGAATACAAAATGAAGTGGTGTAGGACAGTGGGATTTTACCCACGGTTCGAGCTGCAGGCCGTAAACAAAATGACAGTGTTTATGTAGTTTAAACTCACAATGCTTATTTATGCTCAGAAAGAACATTCTAATTCTAATTATAGTAATTCACAGAATAAAAAGCAAAGACGTCAGAAAGAATCAGCTCATTGTGCTATTCTCTTTCCTGTTAACCATTTCACAACCCATCTGACACCAGATGAAGAACCAACGGTTTGGATAACCTGGATGAACTCTACTGACATCCTTCGCCCCGGAGTTTTGGAATGTGCTCTTTAAGACACACAAAACTTGCCCTTTTGACACCGAACGCTTGCAGAACCGCTGCAAAGAATATTTGAAATGTTAAACGGTATCTGTATACAACCTCTGTTATACGCAACACTTCATTATGCCGCCGCTAAATGTCACTGCGTTGCCATGGCGATGGTCTATTGGGGAGAGCATTTGATTTGACATTCAGCCGAGGCTGCCTGTAGCCACTACAGCCAGTTGCTGTGAGTGTGTTTGGTTGTGACAGCCTGTTAATGAATGTCATACTTCACACTTAGGCAGAGGGCAGCCCCCGCGTGCCTATGGAGGGGGGGGGGGGGGGGGGCGCTCCCGGGACCGACGCAGGATATGGTCTCCGAGCCGCGGAGATAACGCCGTTATCACACAAGTGATCTTGAAGGCTGTCTCTAGATCAGTGACTGGGGAGACACAGCCACTGAGCCAAGGGAGGAAGGTCATGTGGAAGGATCTGTTGTTCGGAGGGTCGGGACCAAATGTTTAAATTATTTTTAATCAATTTGGTGGTTTGCCCGGGGAGGAAACATGCTGACGGGTCACACAGACATTAAATGTAACACGCAGACATACACACACACACTCACAATCAAACATACGTGATTGCCCTTGATCTCTGCCCTCCGGGTGGGACTGAATTATCAATCTCAGGTGGAAGTCGTTGCTTTTTAGTCATTAAAATGTCAGACGTTTGCTTCACATGGGAAACAGACTCATTGTAACACCAGCTGATGTAGAAATGTTGGGACCAATTAAAGGTCTGTCCGATACGTGGTCCCATGTTGTGTGTCTTCCAGTGTCCAGCTTATGATGTCCTCTAGGTTTGCGCAGTCTACTTCTTTTTATTCGTTTTCACTGGCGTTATTCTCTGCTCGGCCCCTTCTGTGTCAGCTGAAGAGTTGCACAGAAAAGCCCATTAAGCCTGAGGAAACCGACAGACATCCTTGGGAGCAGATCAGAGTTAAGCTCTCAACAAGGCTAGTTTCATTTTAGGGCGCTGTCTATCGCTGGGCCCAACAGATTAGTGAGGTTTTGATTGTAATGCATTATCTAGTGAGACAGTCAAAGGGAGGCTCACAAACAGCAGCCAGGGCCCCTTTATCACAGCCGTTCCAGAGGAGCGCGAGAGAGTCCAACTGGCACGGAGACACAACCTGGGACACAAGACACGGCCGGCTGATGTCAACTCACGGAGTGCTCCACTCCACGAATGGGCCCAATCTGAAAGACCAACTTTTTTCTTAAATTGTAGATATGGTTGTGCTGTAGACACTCAACAATATTACTGTTGTTTTATTCACAGAGCCCTTTGTTATTGTCTTTAACACACATTTACACACCGATTACGTTTGTAGTGTCACATTAACGTCTCGGGTTGTTTTCTCCGTTGCTCTTGTATTGTACGTTAAACGCCATCGTGTTTTGTCACATGTTGTCAATGAAAGTCGAGCTGAGTCCAACATAAACAGAAAACATCATACATGGATATCATCATCATTCAACTTAAAAGGTGAAACTAATATATTAGTATATATATACAGTATATATATACTAATATATTAGTATATATATATATATATCATAGCCATAATCATCAAAATTATATCAAATAAAGGCTTGAAATATCTCACTTTGCATGTAATGAATCTATATAATATATTAGTTTCACCTTTTAAGTTGAGTTACTGAAAGTAATGAGCTTTTGCACGATATTCTAATTTTTCGAGTTTTACCTGTACAGGGATGCATAAACGGATGAACAAGTGCTATAGGTGTCTTGGGAACATTGGTATTGCATATTAGCTGCTAAATGGAGGTGGAAGAAAAAAAATTGCAGCCCTGCCGAAAGAAAAGATGCTGACTACAACTTAAAAGCACAAAGACTTTCAGTCGGTCATGTAGCTGGTGGGTTTGGAAGTCGGCCCTGAAGCCCTGGACTATCTCTGGAGGAAATATTGAGCCTGCATCCAGATTGGCTTCCCAGCGACACTGTAGTGCCTTAATTAACAGAGCGCTGAGCTGAAGCATGGCCTGCTAGCTGTCCTAAATTCCAACAGCCAAAGAGGCATCACTTCTGTGCCAAAAGGAACAATCGCTTGAACCACCGACATGGGGTTTCTGCTGCTGATTAGCATTATGTTAATTAAGGACAGAGTGCAGATTATTGCAGCCAGACAACCAGGGCTGTCCTCGACCAAAGAAATTCTAATTCACATCGTGTTCTCTAATCGATGAGTTCATTTAAACAACACTTCTGTAAAAGAGTTTAACATGAAAGCACCAATGAGTAAAGACATTCTAATGGACAGAAGGTTCGAAGATGAAATGATGAATTGCACAAAACAAAACCTTAACGGCTGCGAGTAGGTAACAAACCAGCAGTTCAAATGTTTGCCAGGAATACAAAGATGAACCGTCTCAAACACACAATTACTAGTGAGTACAATTTACTAGTCCGTGTCATTGAACGTAAGGTCAAAGCAGCACTTCAACCCATGTGAGAGTGCATGCTCGGGGTCAGGGAGCACTGTTTGATAGGAATCCTTCTCACGCACACACTGAACAGCAGACATTGACATTGCGTGGTTGAAATACATGCTTGATATTCATTCAATACTCATCGGTGGTGTATGAGTGTTATCTCAGCGCCGCGTAATGGGAAATCAATGTGTACTTAATTATTGATCTGATAGCTCATTTACTCTTAGTCGTGCTTTTATCTTGAGCTTAGAGCGCAAATAGGTTCATTATTTCAGTGTATTTTGTGAACTCATTGTATATAACAAGGATTTCATTTTAAAATGTTGTAAATTCGGGTGCTTAGTTTGGCTTGGTTGTGTAAGAAATCCAATGCAAAGGACGCGCCAAATCAAAGATTCTCCTCTTGGTGGCTGAAGGGTAAGTTTAATATAAAATGACAGCTAGGGATGTGTTCAAGTCCCTTAAATTGTGGATGGTGCTCTGAATGTAAGGAATGATGTGTTGCTATAGGTTGACTGTTATTTCTTAATGTCTGTCATGAGGTTAACACCAGTTTGAACAGCCAGCTGATCCCAACGATTGAAGGAAAATTTGTTGTCTTAGCCTTTGCTTTGGATTTAGTCCGGTTTATTCAGTAGCTGCCGGTCTGAAAGAAACGATTGATTGGAATAATAATATGGCATCTATGTGATAAAGCTGATTATGCTCTTTATCCCTGCTCATTGGTGCTATTGATACATATTGCAAAAAAATCTGTGTGATGAACATCACATGAAAAAAAAAGATTGGAAATCCATATTCTGTGCTTGTGTTATTTTAGCCTGTGAAAAACTCATCTATAGTAGAAACTGTCTACACTGGTATTTACATATCTGCAGATGATCATGAAGAAAGTACTACAAAGTACAACCCTCAAATTCCTAATCTGCCGCAATCTTTAATCAAATTGAAAATAACCTGTTTGTGTTGCAGTTCACAATTCCATCCGAGTGAATATCTGTCCATGTTTTCACGGCCACAGGAAGGAACACCTGCAGTCATGTTCAATTCATTTTGTAGGTATTGAATGTGTTGTATCATTTTATCTTCCTAGAGCTCCTCTCTTTGCTTTGTTTACTGCATCTTCCCCAGGTGTTCTAACAGTGCCTCTCACTGGCCAAACAGTTTCTCTCTGATGCTGTTTTCTCTCTGTAGGCTCCTTAATAAAAGATCAAATAATATTTTAATTTGTTTATCAAAGTCTGAAAGAGAAACTAATTTGTCTAAAACCAGTCAGTCATTAATGCATCACTTGTGAATAGTTTTTTTTTTTCAATTTTAAACCCTCTTACACCCACTTTTACGTTGACTTTTCCCTGGCAACATGTATTAATTAACCACCTCGACATTTAAAGCAGGTCATTTCAAATCACAAAAATACACCCAAATACACCAAACTAACTAAACCTGCTTCTCGTCAGATGAAAGAATAGAAAGAAATGCTAAGCGACAATGTGAAGAAACGTCCTTCTGTTGAGCCACCCTTCTCTCTAAAGGGGACTTTTTGACAAAGTGTCCTGTTATCTCGCACCCAGACCTTTTAGACATGACTTGACACTTGACTTTTCTACTGATTTGATTTTTATACTTGTTTTCCGCCAGAGGCCCCAGTTGCTGCAACTAGAAAAACCTTCAAATGATGGTCCACGCATCCACTCACCTAAACAAGTGCGTTGCCCAAGGAGATTAGCTTCACGTCACAATCTAATGTCTACGCTCACTTGTTCCTGAGCTATTGTTTGGTCCTCCTTGTGCTTCTATTGCCGAAATAAAACCGTGCAGAAATAGATGAAAGCTTTAAATTCAGCCGTGAAAACGAAAATCCAATAAACAAAAATGTCTTGGTTGGTGGATTCAGTCACAACACACTGAACAGACTCTGTTGTGAGCTGCAATCATGCAGAAAGCCACTGAGGGACAACAATTCTGCTTAAAAATAATGTGCAATATAAAAGTTAGAATATTATTTTCTTTTGAGCTGTTTCTGTGAAGCTGGACTCCCATGAAATGCACTTTATGCATTTTTCTTTTCCACCTTAATTCATGTCGTTTTCATTGTCATGTTACTTTGTAGTGTAACTCCCACTCAAATCTCTTGCATCCATCCTGCCTGGTTGAACAATATACCTGGAACAGCTAGAATCTCCTAGACTGCTGTCAAATGATGTTGTCCTGATGATCCTTCTAATGGCCACGGAGGCTGCACCGCAACCTATAATTTATTGACGTTGTTTTTTTCATGATAGTAAATCACAGATGTAATTACCCCTACCGCTGCACTTAATTGGCCATGAGTAATTAGATACAATTTGCTTAAATCGCCTTTCCCTCCCACAATATTAAGGCCTCACCAAAAAACATCTGGCATTACACCACTTTTAGATGCAACATATTCAAACCTCAAAAGCCTCTAACACTAGACAAACTAAAAGATTTTAAGTGAATGAAAGCTAGTTAGTTAGACATTTTTTCATTTTGAATTCAGCTTTAAAATTCAAACATGATGATCATCTCGATAATGTTTTATGGTTTAGAGCCATCTTATAGTTTTAATGTCCAGCTTTATTTTTCAGTTTCATCATGAAATATATTTTTAATATATAAAGGTATAATATATGAACATATTTTTTCTCATAAATAATGAATACATATTATTCGCCTTATTAAGATTGCCAAAATGTCTTTTGGCCAGATGTCTATTTCAAAAAGTATTTGTTAGATATTGAGTCATCAGGGTAAAACTTGCATACTTTCCACTTGTAAATAATAAGAGTTCCCAATTTTAATTCCGACATCATTTTTTAAAATTTAAACTGTTATTTCTTATCTGTATTAGAAAAAATAATTTCTCTTGTAGCCTACTCTATTTCCCATATGTCAGCATGCATGACTCAAACCACAGCATGACAGTTCATATTCAGCATTTGCCTAAATCTGTTTGGATATTCCTACTTAGATGTGTTGGTATTCGTCTATGTTATTGTGCATGTGTGTTAGTACATACTCTCTCTCTCTTGTCGTGTTGTCCCTGTTTCCTCAAAGTGAGAATGTGATTTTGAAGTGACAAGCAGTCAGACAGGCTAACTTGAGTTCTGACAGTTGGAAAAAAAGAATAAAACCAAACCATGCGGAGAAAGGTTGTCATGTCAATTTCTTTTATTCTAGAAAATGTGACATGTTTTGTTTGTGTGCAGTTTTGACTTTCTACAATACAGACAGTATGTCAGACAATGCAATGGATTTCATTCAACTGTTGATATCTTCTTTGAAATTACATTTACAAGATCTTACTCAGTAATGCATCCTATTTTATTTATTCAAACAGGTTAAGATTCTGAGACTTTTGAGAAAAGGAGAAAAAAAGAAGATAAGGTGATTTTTTCTGACAGAATCAGGCAAAAACAGATTTAATGTCCCGGACAGATTCAATTGTGTGCTTAACAGCAGTGCATTGTGGGATCGGGTTCACATCAGACACCAGCTGTGACTCAACAACAACCCATTAGGCCCCAAATGGAGACAAAGCTGCTCCCATCTCACGAAGTTTGCAGCTAAAAGCAAATACTAAATACTAAAATACTAATATAAAGCAGTTTAAATTAAAATAAGAAAGGGACCCAAACATTGCCATAACACTCACATTATGGAAGTGGATCCTTCTCTTTTCTTTGATTCCCAGAGGTGTGGACTCGAGTCATGTGACTTGGACTCGAGTCAGACTCGAGTCATGAATTTGATGACTTCAGACTCGACTCGACAAAACGTACAAAGACTTGCAACTCGACTTGGACTTTAACATCGATGACTCGTGCCTTTTGACTCGAGAAGACTTGCTACTTCCCATGAACACTGGGGGAAAAACATTTTCACACGGCCGCGCCGCTCTGTTTATCTGCATCTGTCAAAAAAAATGTGCGCCACCTGTATGCAGAGAGCGCGCGCTGCCTGCATGACATCCAATCACTGCAGTCCATTTTACCGTATCAACGAGACAGCTCGTTCATGCTTACAAAAATCGGGATTTTTGAACCCGGATTCAGACTCTGATGGAAATCCTCGCCAACATTATATCAACGTCCGTTTTAAAGTACTATAACACAGTCACAGTCGATCCACCATTACCCTTCCCTTCCCTACGTAGTCTAGGTCTGTGAGGCAGCGCACCATCTCCCAGGGTTCCCCGTCCCCACTATAATAAGAGGACTTGAAATGACTCGAAACTAAAGTGGTAAGACTTTGGACTCGTCTTGAGACTTGTTGGCTTTGACTTTTGACTCGACTTGGGACTTGCCTCATCTTTGACTCGACTTGACTCGAGGGCAACAACTTGAGACTTACTTGTGACTTGCATAACAATGACTTTGTCCCACCTCTGGTGATTCCACACAAAAGTAATCGTAATGTTGACATGTCTCCTTTCCAACTTTTTCCACAACTGTCCTAACGTCCAATGTCATGCGTTTGCCTCCTCTCTTGTCCATGTTCCTTTATTGCCTCGTTGCTCTGATACTCACTCACTTCGTCAAATCTCTTTGCAGGCATCCTCTGGTTTCTGCTTCATTGCCGCGGTCTCTTCCCAAAACTTCCACCGTCAATGAGCTGCTTTGAACTCTGTCGCCTTGAACGCCGGCCAGCTGTGCCCCGAGTCCACAAGGAGACCATCACGGTGGGGATTGATGTGATGGGAAATGGCATTCATGCTTCACCTTGTTTCGCTGTATTTGGTCCTTTATGGCATCTCTTGTCTGTTGCAATTGAGTGTACCTTTAAAGTAAGGCATGCCGACTATTCTACTGAGAATCTCTGTGCATTTTATCACACGCATCAGACAACTAAAGTACTAAAGTAAAAGAGGGATGGGTAAGGACAAAATCCAAAGACGTCACAAGGGCCTTAAACTACATAAAAAAAAGCTAATTGGACTGGGAAACAAGGGGCTGGCATGCGGGACGAACAGCACAAGACAAACTGGCCACACACTGCACAGCGCATGTCACTTAAGTACAGAAGGGGAGGGTGAGGTGATGAGACAGCACACTGGGAGACATGGGGAGTCGGGACACCTTAAACAGGAGGGAGTTTTTAATTATCTAAAAATCTTTTATTGGCATGAATATCAAGGATGATATTTCCAAACTGTCAAATAATAGTGAGAGAATGAGGAAAACCAACAAGGTACGATTCATTAAATGAAGACAATAGCAGAAACAAGGGAAATGGTGGGAAGAGAGAAGAAAGGAGAGGTAGGAGGATAATTCCCAGGCACGATTCTGTGTTTGATATCTGAAGGTTTGGCTCGGATCAATAGTGTGTGTTTGAGCAGATTCACACAAACTTCCTGCCTGGCTGTTTACCACAGCTTCTTCCCCGGGGCCACGTGGGACCTGAGACACACAAACATGCTTTCTCTCACAAACAAAGCGCCTTACTATCAGCCTTTTGCTCCTCGTCTCTCGCTACCCTTCTCCTCATATTATATATACTATATATATATATAGAGAGAGAGAGAGTGAACAATGGCTTTAAATGAGCTTTTCAGCTACTACTAGTATACATTGTAGAACAATGGACATTAGACATATGGCGAGATCACTTTTCCTGTTGAGAGTAAAGTGCATGAGGACTGCAGGAAGAGTCGCTGTTGCACCCGGTGGAATTCTGCTTCGGAGATGATCAAATGTGTTTAAAATAACATTAACAATTAAAGAACTGTGTCTAAAGTGCACGCTCTCTAAAGTGATCTCTCATTACTTGTAAGATTTATTCTTTAGAAGAAAAACGACTAAAATAACAACAAAATTCATTAATGGCGGTTAGATTAGATCATGTTTTTTTCATCTATTGCTGGCCCTGTTAAATTCAGATACCAAGCACTTGTCTCTTTGCTCGCGGCCGTTTAAATTCCACTTTCCCCATTTCTTCTCCCTCTCTCTCTTTATCGCTCCATCCGTCTCCGTGTTAACCTCCCCTATCTCCTTCTCTGCTTCATTATTTTATTTGATGGTGACACTTCTGTATGAAGGGCGGATGGATATTCTACACATTTGGACTACAAAGACGAATTTCTCGCTCACCCCTTGCTCTCTTCCTTATATTATATGAAACATCTTTCTTATATGGTGTTTATCATCTGCTTTTCTGCCAGCATGGCAAAAACCCTTTAGGTTTACCAATGTATGGACCAAGGAAGACATATTTTACAATTCAACTTCTTGTATTATGTGACCTGTCCATTCCATGTAATGCAGCAGCAAAATATATTTCTTTGAATAATCTATTGTAACTGTACATACATTGGTTCTCCAACACAGTTTGGCCAAATGTTACAACTTGAAGTGAAGTAGTGGGCAGTATAACTTTCACAATTTACATTCAAATTACGGTAAAAGAGCCTACAAGCTTATTTTCAAGAAGATTACTGCTCCTTGAAACAAAAACATAAAAACGTATGTAATATGTCACGTGCTGTGTGGCTACTGCTAGAAAACACAGTTTGGCCAATACATTGTTACTGATTTCTTTCAAACTCTCAACAATAGCCTGCGGACTCTGATGTTTGTCCGTCTCTGTGTGATACTGTGATATCCTCTAGATGCAGTCAAGTGTTGTATTACTCTTTGCTCCACGTTTGTACTTCATTCTGTTAGTAATC